>NW_027105025.1:123958-127849 GCF_000696795.3 Halyomorpha halys
CGATACCTTCCCTGGATAGAGTAGAATTACAAAATTCCCCTGTTGTTAAATACATTTTTTCTTTATTTAGTGCATATGTTTGAATTTATGTCAGTTATAATTATTATATTTTTATTTGGATTTAATTTTCTTTATCTTATAAATAAATTAGTCTGTTTCCATTTAGTCATTATTTATAATTATATCGATTTTATGCTTGTTTTATAGATTTTATATTTGCAATTCATTAATTTATATTTTATTCTGTTTCTATAATAATATAGTTATAATAATATAGTTATAATTTACTTTTTTACTAAATCCTAGGCTTAAAATATCGGTGACCTACTAAAATCTCACCTTAATTCGTGCCTCCGATCAAAGTGCTAAAAAGGTTAAGGTTCTGATCGATTATATGATGTAAAACATTGATCGACCGCCTAAGCTTGTTAATTATGATGTAATATTAAACATTATTTTTTAATACGAACGATTTTTTTTAATTGTATTTTAAATCTTGAAACTATTTAATATCACAAACATAAACAATCATTTTTGAATGATTTGTATATAAGTTTAATTAATTTTCATAAGAAAAGGTAAATAAAGTAGAATACTTCAGTGTAATTTTTATTGTAAAAAATAAGAAAAAATACCGGAGATAATTAAATATTATCTATATACCTGAATGATATTAACAAAGTCAGTGCAACTACTTTGTTTTAAATGAGAAGGATGATATTATTTAATTTACATTCTCGAAATTAGAAATATGGACTAGGATTATGTCAATTTTGAATATATAATAAGAAATAATTTAAACCTTTAAATAAATTTAAAAGAAGTTTAATTACAATTAATGTATGATGGCTATAAACTTTTAATAAATTCAACTTGAGCTTTGGCGATAGGTATCAATCTTCGAAACGTCAAGTAAAATTACTAATGCATTATTTTTAATAAAGATAAAATTAATCATGAGGTCTTACTGTCATTAATGTTTCAATAAATTCTCTTAAAACGGCCTTGGTCACTTTGGTTAAAAATTTGATGGTGCTCGTATACAACTTTCAAATACTCCAACGGCCTGAGAAACGTTTAAGAAACATGTTGGTATCTTTAAAAAATGAAAATTCATTTGAACAATGATGAAACGGTCGAAAACTTTATAATATAAATAATAATATAAAATACTTAAAATTTTTGTAATTTAGACAGTGTTGTGTCTAAACAAATCACTATTCAACTTTTAACCGAAAAAAAAAACACATCTCACATCAATAGTTCATAAATAAACACAAACCAGACGCCGGTACCCATCCAACCACATATCCCGTTTTTTTCGGATACATGAAATTAGTATTTTTCTATTCTGATCATGCCTGCATTGCCAAATAGTCGATTGGTGTGTTGTTTTCTGGTAGTATGACATAAGGCTTACTAAAAAAGTAGGCTATTCAATTTTCTCAAAAATTCAAGATGGTGAAGTTAAATCAGAAAACAATAATGTTCAAAATTGTTTTGGAATTATATAGATAATATGTAAATAATGGTCGTTTTCAAGGTGAAATATGTTCTTCAAGACATTTAAACTATTTAATCCGGGTCGAATTTTGTTGTGATAAATTATTATTGGTCCAGTTGATGAGTCATTCCTAGGGGTTCCAGCCTCTATAAATTGGGAAAAACCTTGCGGTTGAGCGTGTTCAAGAAAAAATCATCTCCTTGTAGAAAACCCTTGTTTAAGGCATAATACTAAGTAACATTACCTTACAATGTACTGATTTTTTTGTTTTTCATGGACAGTTGCAGTATTTTTTTTTTAGGCATTTAGAGTAATTTAATTTAGAGTTTCTCTTCTAGTGTTTAATCATATTCTAGTAATCATTTGGTTAATTTTATTTTTAATAAGAACAAACTACAAAGTAAACAAATAAGTAAGATCTTATCTATTATCTGTTGAAATAGATTTATGTTTTCCCTTTGACGTAGAAACTGCATTCGATACAGATCAATTCTCACTTCCTACCACTCCTAGGCTGGGAATATTTCCTCAACGTTTAACATAAATAATCAATAAACGATACTCGATGAAAACTGCCTTCCCTTCAGCGGAGGCTTGGTCATGTAAAATCACTTAGAGATGGATCTAAGGTCAGGGAGGATAGAATACCGCCCCGTGGAAGTGTTGAAACGGAGCCTGAGTTATTGCAGTTGTATAATGGTCTTCCAGATAGGAGCATTGTAGATAGTCAAGGAGTGACGGCTGGTTAAGGTGCACACTATCTTAATGCAGTGCTCCATTGGAAGCTCGTAAAACGGGCGAGATGGTTTCCCTCATTTCCATAGCGGCTGCTGCCCGTGTATCTCCCCCCCTCGTCGATGATCTATGGAAACTATGTCTTGCAGAGTCTATTTATTGTAGCGATAGTTGTGTCTCTTGTATCCCGTTCCCAGGGGCCTTATTATAAGGATGTGATTGGAGGAGATGAGAGGGATTGGAGACCATCTGCCTTTAATAGGCCAGCGGTGAGCAGGTGGACTGCCCCGCTCTGATGGATGCTGTCCATATGTTGCCATGGACCCTTCAGCGTTACGTCAATCCTATCAACTGTTTAACATTCAAACCGTATCATTAATATTTATTACTAGCAGTAAATTAAACTGTAATATATTCTAAAAAGTGCTTACAGAAAAATGTATTTATAGATCGTTACTGGTAGTCTAATTAGCAAGATATTCTTCTATAAATTTACTTTTGTCTTTAAGACAAAGTAAATAATAAAAGACAGGGGAACTTCTCTTAACAGGTACACATATCAACGGACAATTTTATCAAGATCTTGCTAACAGGACAGAAACTTAATACATTTAAACCCACTTCACACCGTATGCTGACTCTTTAAGTACTCATCAGGGATTTTCTCCCATATATACTAGACAGAAATCAACAGAAGTCAATATACATAAAGACTCATAGTTCTGGACCTATTTTTGAATATTATTTTTTTTACTGGAACGCTATTAATTGCCCGTAAGTAATTAGTTGTAAGGGTGACCGTCAAACCGCAACTTCATTTAGCATAAAAACTATTTAATAGTATTATTTCAAACCAAATTCTCAGCGCTAAACAAGGACTAAACGAGAATTAATTGGGTATGATTATTCTTTTAAATATACGTAGCAAGTAGTATAAAAAGTATACTTCTTTAAATAAAATAAATTATATTCAATGTCAACACTCTTTTTTAGTACTTGAATGATCAACGTTTCGGCCGACCAGGACAATCTCAATTTTACAGCTTCACATCCGACTAATAAAAATTGTTGCAGGCTATTGTGTCCAGGTGTAATAAAATAATCAAATTAATCTAATTATGTCGTTATTTCATTTAAATATACCGAATGTCATTATTTTTGTTATTACATTACTTCTCTCTCTTATTAAGAATTATTATCTGTAACTATTGTTTTTTTTTATCCTGTTCGCTAACAAAAACGACTCTGTAGTAACGCCAAAAGTCAGCTCAACATACGAACGTCTGTCGTTTTTATCTATTTATCAATTATTTATTTTATCTTTTTTTTTTTTACTAATAATGTTGTACACAGTTAGGGGTGTATTTTTTTATGAGACTATACCCTCCCCCGTAATCAATTGTTAAAAAGAATAAATGTAACCATTATATTAACCATGCGATATTAAACAAAAAACATATAAATATTTTTAATTGCAAATAATCTAAACACTGTAACAATATTTAATTTGCGATTAAATAGCTAAATACGAAATAAACTATTTATAAGTATTTAATATTTTGCTAATTATGCTCTATTTTGAGTGGCTTCATAAGGGTTTAATGAAAACGAAATATAAACATTGTACACTTTATTTAAAAGGTGACCGTATG
>NW_027105025.1:127899-136975 GCF_000696795.3 Halyomorpha halys
CTAATAAAATGCAAAGGATAATCTAAATTATAAACTCACTCATTTAATAAAATGCTAAGGATAATCTTAACTATAAACCCACAGTCTATATATTTATCCATTATTTTGCATACTATTCTGCCCAGGTCTAATAAAATCAGTCGAATTAATCTTTGTATATGTCTAAGTCTAGTGAGGACATAAGTAATCTTAGGGAAAGTTAAATAATATTATTGATAATTAATTGATATCAGTATCTTTGATTATTTGCAATTAAGAGTATTTATATTTAAATGAATTAGTGACATACATAGGTTAATTTGACTAATTTTATTACCCCTGGGCAGATTTTGTTAGCCTGCAAAAATTAATGTATGCTACAAAGATGGATGCGAGGCTGTAAATTTATAGTTAAAATTGTTGTACAGTTTTTGTATCTTAAATGTTGTTGTATCTTAACTGCAAACTTACTCGGCCTTTAAAGGAATGTATTAATAAAAGATGGCAGGCAATGTGGGATGAAAGTACACTCAGGAAGTTGAAACCTATAAAGAATGATGTGAAGCCCTGGATTACATCAACCCGAAGTAGACGCTGTGAAGAAGTAGTGATCACCCGACTCAGAATAGGACACACGTCCACTTCATAACAGGAGAGGCGATGAATCCGTAATAGAAAGAGTCATTAAATTCATCCAACAGACTAACTTAATAACCAGCCTCTAATTATTATAATTATCTATTTATTTTGCCTTATTCTTAAAATTAGAACAGTTACTTATCTGCTTTTCATTATCCTTTCCAGTATCGTAACGATTATTAAACAAATTATAATTGTCTAGCTAGATAATATTTCAAATCTCATGGAAATGAATCCCACTGGTACGGATCAGTACACCATACCAAAGCCATGACTATGGAACAACTAGGCCTTACCAAAACCAACAACTAACCAACGGGCGTTGATGACCAGGCTGTTAAACGCTCTTTCAAATCTAACAAACAAATTGTTGTACAATCACTGCAGTCTGAGGTGAGACCGAAGAATTCAGAACATTGATATTTATAATACCGGCTCTATAAGTTAATTGAGTGGACTATAAAAATAAATAAGTTTAAAACTATTGCTATGTAAATAACCCGTATGGGCTAGGCTAGTGGGGATTAACGCTCCACAATTCAGTACACGGCACTGACGCTCGCAGAACAGTACACCCCACACTTACACTAATATAAGGTCACTTTGAGTACACACCCTAGGATCACCTGCCCTAGGTAGCCGCTTCGGGTGGGGGACCAAGCCAGGGTGCTCCAAGGGGTCGCCACCCAATCCCAGACTCGGAGGCGGAGGGCCCATATCCTCATTCTCTTAAATTTCACTTATTAAGAATCCTCACACTAGTGAAGCCGGATAGTCCCCTAGGAAAAATATCAGGGTTTATCTTATTTTATCTCTGCACCGACAAGTCGCCCTTCGGACACCTCTTAATCATACTGAAAAATATTAACAAGACATCGCAACAATCCAGGAAGTCCGTTGGCTTGGAACATGAGATGGTTGGACGCAATATCAACGGATGCCCGGGTCCTTCTGGGATCCTGAAACTGGAGAGTTGTAGCATAAGACAGGTGACAGGAAGGCCCAGGCTCGGTGACGGGCTGTCGTGCCAATTATAATGATGATATTTATATGGTTTATACGGAGACAAAACTAAAAGGTTATATTAGGGGTATTCGTGATCTTTAGTTTAACATGTTAAAGCGTGTTAAATGGAAAAACTTATGTTAAATGCAAAAATATTTCCTTCTCTTAGCATGTTAAGGAGATGTCACTTGGTTGAGAGTCTGTGACTAGGTCTGTTAAATTGAGAACGACGTCACGCAACAAACCCTCTGAGCTCGTCACCATTTTATTTGTTGTCGTCTTAGGTTACTTGCTCGTAGTTTGTGTTTTGTGATTGTGTTAATATTGTTTTGGATGTTTCAAAACTAATAAAGCAACGGATGATAACAATAATGTAATGACAGTTATCAATTAGCTCAACACGATCAACAAGGCACTCAGTTGCCAAACTTTTACACAACTTCCACTTTTCAATCACTTTAGGCATGTTGTAATAAATTACTTTAATCAAAACTAACATGAAGTTTTGGAAGGAAAGATCATAAAACAAGTTGCTCAGAAAATCCGCTAGGCGCTCTTATACAGTTAACCTCTAATATGACTTAAAATAGGGCTGATTACAATACTATATTTATAACATTTAACATGGTGAATTATTTTACATTTAACACAGCATCTTGGATACCCCCATTATTCTCAGTGTATTTAATTTTGATTTAAGATTTCTATTTATTTTTAATATGTTGATTTTAGCTACCTGGTGGATGATAAACGATAGTCATGAATTGTTCTTCTCCGCCACTCCAGTTCCCTTACGTTTTCTACACAATGTTGGTGATAATGAACAGAAAAGTTAAAATGGAGACTATTTTAAACCTGGATGTTTAACCTATCGCTTTGAACAGCCCTGATGAAGCCATGCAAAGTGGGGCGAAACGTCGGACATTTATAAAAACTATTTGTTCTTTTTTTACCGCAACCCTGACCATCTTCATATATTTTTTTGATTTTTTTTTAATAATGAATGTAAATTATTATTTCACAGTAATAATAACACTTTGATTGCATCCCCAACTCTCAAATACCGTACCACAACCCTTGAGAATGGGGTTAAAGTGGGAGGATTAAAATAAATTTTAAGAAATCCCATCAAATCATCCATTCATAGTAGACCTACCGACTGCTTAACAATATCCTTAAATAATGTATCCTTATTCTTGTCGAACAGATTCGCTACCTAGGACTATGGACAAACGACTAACTTGGAATACTTACACAAGACTCAAAAGGCAGGAAACTGCACGTTGATTTCGGCTATTAAAATACTTACTAGACAAACGGTCTAAACTCCCAATCCATTACAAAAGAATGATCTACATTACTATAATAAGTCCTGTCTGGACATATGGAGTTGAGCTTTGAGGCTTCCCTAAACCTACGAATTCCTCTCGTATCGAATCCTTGCATTCCAAAATTCTCAATGCTCCATTATTCTCAATGAAATCATCCATAAAGTCCTGAATGTTCTTTAAGTAACCGATCTAGCCAAAACTAGATATTAAACCTTCCATTGTAAACTCCCAAACCACTCAAATCCACTAGATAGCTTCGAGACTTACTATATCAATGTGTTTAGAGGATTACTAATGGGTAGTTTCTCTATCAGCCTATATCATACCATTATAATCTATGATCAAATTTACTAGATATATTTTTATGTAAATATAGTTATAAATTTTAATAAATGAATAATAAACATATACTCATTACTACAATAAAGGTTTTGTTATAGCATAAAAACCACATCATTAATTTCTTTTTGGTTTAACTAACATGATATTACAGCTTCAGCGACGTTATGTTATGTTATATAATTATGTTTACATAATTATAAAATTACATTCATTTACACTTTTTATATTTATCTCTTCTTAGGGAACAACTCCGTATATTAAGAAAGCTTATCTTCTCTCTTCCCCAGTGTTCTGTTGTTCCGAGGTTTTGCTCTAATTGCAGAATAAATAAGTATACAAAAAGTGAAATGAATATTTGATGTCTCCACAAAGACTACTTTCCATATCGCAAGTCCTGAAGGAATATTGTTGGATGCACCAGAAAAGTCTGGTATTGACCCCATTCATGTTTTGCTTTTCAGACAATATAACTCTCAAACGTGTATTTATGAAGTTCCGAGAGATGCATACTTTTTGAGTTATTCTTAAAACCAACGTAATACGAACGGGTTTCCATAGAATAATTGAAAAATACTTAAAGAATTTCGGGCCCAAAAAATTGAGTCTAAATATACGTAGCAAGTAGTATAAAAAATTATACTTCTTAAAAAAAAAGAAAGTATATTCAATTCAGTCTCAACACTCTTTTTTAATACGTAAATAATCAACGTTTCGGTCTACCTGACCATCCTCTAGGACAATCTCAATCATAAATTCACAGCCTCACGTCCGACTAATAAATATTGCAGGTTACTTTTTTTTAGTATTCCCTCCTTGATCATCACAAATAACAGACCTATTATAAAAATGGTGAGAGGGCAAGTTTTCATTTCATGGAACCGCTACAGAAATAAAAATGACCCTCCAGGTTGGATTCACAACCGGTACCACTGCAGTCACCATGCAACCGCTTAACTCCATCAGCTACAAACGTCCCCTTCTGGAGGTTGCCAACTGGTGTTAGTTCGAATTTGATGTTCTAAGGTTTGAGGCTTTGAAAACTTTGGTCGCCAAGATGATACTCTAATTTTATTAATAGAAGAAGAAGGGCAATAAAACGATAGGGGTTTTAAACCCGGATTTGTTTAGTTTATTAGATATCTGTCGAGTTTCTCTCTACTTCTATCCCAATAGAATCACTTTTAAAAAAAATTGGATTTCCTCTAAATTTACTATCTCGTTTTCCGATAAGGAAAATTGCTACATTGTAGAACGGGTTCCGCAAACCGCAGGGCCGCCCCAGTTCAATATGTATATGAGTTTCATTTGATTGGAAAGTTGACAGGGAAGAGGGAGACTGACTGATTTAGAGACAGGGCGGGATAAATATTGCTGGCAGGTACAATTATAATAACCGACGTAGCGGGGGAAGAGATAAGGCCTGATAGAGGAGCCATGTTTATTCCGACTTTGCTGTAGCTGGTTCGGTATTAATAACTGTTTTTTATCAAATTTATGGCCGGCTGCAGTCCTCTAGCCCTGTAGTCGATCGTACATTGCGCTCTGCTTCTGTCCCTTTGGAATTTATGCCCTTACACCGATTGCCCTATATTATTTTTAGTATTGTTTGTGGCATCGGCATTAAGATATATTAAGATATTAATATTTTACTTAATATACAAGGTATCCAGAAGGCTTATGTATTATTAAAAAGTTAAATATATTAAAAAGATATTCGAGCAAAAGAATTTATTCATTGGAAATGTCTGCATTAACGAAAATTATTTAACGGAAAAAATATTGTCTGTATACTGTAACTGACGGATAAAGAAGAGTGAGAATTACCTATTCTTCGCACTGGGCAGGAGGGTGGGTGTTACGACACAGCTCGATTCCTGTAATTTTATTGGCTTTCTGTGTTAAGATATTATTTGGCCATTATATGAAACAAACTTGGAAGAAGGAGTATAATGGAGAGAGTACGCTTCCAAGTAACATCAGAAGGTTGGATTCATTCCTTTCGTAGGCGTGGCAGTAACCCATTTATGACAGTTGAGAGTTGCTGTCATACTCCTTATGCCAAAAAAGGCTAGGAAGAGGGTTAAAAAAAAGTTGAGAGTCATGTGCTCACATGTTGATATTGGATTTTTAATTACTATTAATTTTGGGTCACTTTTTTGTTGTAAGCATTAAATATTCTAAAAAAATATTGTTTACTGTATTTTCTGATTTTTTTTTAATAAACAATTTTCTCTATCATATCAGATTCAATTAAATATTTGAATCAAACTTTTTATTTTAATAATGATTTTATATTATTAATGAGATAGTAAGAAGAAGTCAATAAAGGTATCAAAATAGTAAAAGCCTATGATTGATTGTCATTTCTATTTCAATCAGACAGTCCTGAAGAAGCTCTGCAAAGTAGGCCGAAATTTTGGTTTACAATAAATAGTTTTCATTTAATAATTTGATATCTTCATTCACCGCCATACTGACTATCGTCCTACAAAACTATTTTGATAACTTTTAAAACTGCCACCCGGACAATCCTCCTAATATTTACTTCATACGGTCAAATATCTTCTTCCAACTATAATTACTAATTAGTTTTAATTGATTTCTACATTTCTATTTATTCATAACTTCGGTATCTTATTATTTAGTTTTAACTTTCACTTACCTGAAATAAGGGATATATATTGCCACCAGGCAAAATTTGGAATTTTAATTGATTTATTGGAATTCAGCTTTTGAAATTCCATGAATCGAAATGAACAAGCCTCGCAAAATGGTCTGTGTGTATGAAAGTCATATAAAACTGAGATTACCTATTTAAGATGTATGAATGTTTGGGTTGCTATAACAACCTAAACATACATCTTATATTATACATTATACAACATACATTATTTTATCATAAAATCGACTGCCTGGATATGCAGGGATTAAGAAGCATATTATTTTTAAAGTAATAATTTAATTTTTTTATGAATAAAAGAAAAGTGATGCATATATTGCTAAGAAAAGATAACTAGACTCCGAAGGGATCGGGGTGGCAAGCTGTTGTTAATTACCTTAAAGCCTAATGCCTAACCGCTTCTCAGATCACGCAATGAGAATCAATAGTCCTTCCATCTAAACTATTTTACCTTAGAGTAAATCTAGCAATGGCTTTAATCTATTCTTAGTTCATAAAGTAGTTAATTCATTGATTTTCGTTCGATTAATTATAACTAAAAAACATTTCTATATTTTAATATTCATGAATTGAAGTCAAACTTAAAATTTCGAGCCTAAGGGACATCATGATTCCATTTTACTCGCATAGGATACATTTGTTGGGTCGAAGGTAAGAGAAAAAAAAAGTTTAAGACAACTACCAAACTGCTACGATAGCCGCAGCGAATGAAATCCCTATCTACAGCAGCAGTGTTAACACCACACATGCACTAAAACAAGCGGGAAATGTCTGAGAAGATCATTCAACGGTTGAATTATCTCAATATCTCCGTAAACTCAGCGAAAACAAACTGCGTAGTGCACACCAAGCAAAACAGAGAGCAAAACTTCCGAAAAAGCTCCAAGTAGCAAACTCTAAAATGTCCCCATATAAAAATGGATCAACATCTAAAGTTTTGTACCCATCTATATAAAAAAACAAAAACAGTAAGAAGGAAATCCTACCGTCTACTCCATCTCGTAACATCATCGGCAATCTCCCTCCGGTTAAAAGTCTTCAAGAGCATACTCCGTCCAGCGCTCCTATACGGTGTTCCCTTGTTCATCCACCACAATGATGGTACACAGCGCCACCTTCAAAATTTCCAAAATACCATACTGCGGAAGATTGTACGGACTACAGTATGGAAGAAGGAGAAACCGCGGACTCTTCACAAATTATTGGATGCCCCAACGGTCCCGGACTTCATCAGGAGGAGACATATTAAATTCCTGGATTCGCTGAAATATCAGCCCAAACCACTATTCCAGACGTTGCAACTAGCGCCACCACCAGTGCGGTGTCAACAGGCAGCATTATAGCCACTTGAACGACCTGTAAATATTGTAAATAGTCGTAGATTTAGGCCTAGTTTTTAAGATCATTAACTTCTACAAGTGCTATGCTCCGATACCATTAAATATCACACAAATTAACTCAAATAAAGTCAATACTCATTCTCTACATTCATGTTTTAAAATGTAACAACGTTTCAGATAAAAACAAAACCCCACTTCACAGACACTGTTAAACACAAAACTTAATTTCAAATAAGGGCTTTGAAAAAAAAAAAGACAAACAGTTTAAGTAACTGCATGCAAACGATTTTACATTATATTTTAGAAAGATGGTCCTGGTGGCGGTCAATAAAGGTACCAAAATGGTAGAAAAAATTAAAAATTGTTAACCAATGTTTTGCCCCACTTTGTAGGACTCACTGATTGAAAAAAGGATGATAACTCTTACAATAACTCTGACAACTTTATTTTATAATTATATTTATTAATAATTAATAGTTTTTTTCTACCTCTTTGGTACCTTAATTGTCCGTCACCTGGACCATCTCCCTACAATCTACTTCCTTCGGTCAACTATATTCTTCCAACCCGATTTTAAAATATATTAACAGTTAGTTATGAGAAATGGTGGTCGAAATCTTAAAGCATCCATACATCTGTTTAAAAACACTTAAGGTTTTATTAAAAATGTAATCATAACATTTTGGGTGTCCCGGAATTCCTTGAAAATATTCAAGGTTTAAGTAGATCGTAAAGTAAAAAAAAATTTAGACAATGCTTAAAAAACAAAGTGTCTGCTTTAAAAACAAAATAACAAAAAGTCCTGATTTTTTTTGGGGGGGGGGATTCCTACTGGTCTAATGATTTTCCATTTTTAGTCCAGTCTTAGGTCCTTGCAGAAACGGATACTGTCTATATGATAGCAGCATACATTCAAGAGAGTATCCAGTTATACAGGTACTCGCTGCAGATCCTGACGAAATGAAATAAATGCCCGGTGAGTCTTCGTCCACGGTTACATATTGCTTAAAAACGCCATCAAGAAATACTACGTAAAAGACTTTTGCTTTTAGTGGACCAGGAGATTCTATTGTAACATTTATTCATTATAATTAAACATTTAGTAATAATGAAAATATGCAAAGTTATACATAAGTCAAACTATTTATAAAATTGTAACAAATTGATATGAGACCGTAGTTTGGCTGAAGTCTATAGTTGTTCACGTTTCGGTAGTTAGATCGCGCCAGGATGGTCCGTAAGCGGTTCTAGCGTGGTAACCAATAGATAGCAGCAGTGTCGCTAATAATCTAGTAGTCTGTTAAATTCAACTATTACTATGTGGATAGGAAACAAACTAATATATAGACTATGCGATGGAAGCAGAAGGAAAAAACTTAAAAACGTGGCACTCAACTGATCCCCTTCCGCAATGAAAATGTTAATAACTTCATTTCCTATCTTTCTAGTGATAATATTAATAAAAATAAATTTTAAATGAAAACTCAAGTACTTAAGCCTAATATTCAGCAGAATGATTGGGGGTAAAAACAAAATGACCGGTTTTCAACCAAATATTTGTATTTTTATTTTTTTGATATAAAATACAATTAATACTCAAAGTATAGTCCATTGTTATCCACCATCATTAGCCATCCACTAGCCAATTGCTCGATCCCACGCTGATACCATTATTGTATGAATGTAAATATAAATGTAGAAGATAACATAGCTGCTGTGGAGGCTGTCGCGCTAAAGTATAAAAGTGTGATAGTCTGTTC
>NW_027105025.1:140147-146077 GCF_000696795.3 Halyomorpha halys
GGCTGTCAAAGAACTCTTAGACTGCAATTTCAATTTCCGCAATATTATAAATTTTTTCCCTTGAAGGAATTAGGCCATGGATCGAAACAAGTAGTAATCCGATTGTGCGAGGTTTAGACTACATTGTGGCTGAGGCAGGAGTTCGAACCCATGAAGTTATTTTCTCTAGTTTGAAGGAAAGAGATCGGTGATTGCAGAGGAGTAAGTTCGCGAAGGACCTGTCTAATACTCTTTTTTAGCTTCGTAGATGGTAACTAACTTTGTCTTTCGACACACCACACTCTCTGCCAAGTTCGCGAGTACTTGTGGACGGCTTTGACTCAACAGCAGTAGGACACTGCCATGCTTCTTCATTGAAAAAATAACTAAACAGACATTTTTTAGAAGAAGTCGAATGGGATTAAACAATCTTTCAGAATGCCCTAAAGGGATTATTAAGTATTGGTAAGAATTAAATAGGATTGAAATATTTACAGTCCTTTGAAATCTTGAATTTGATAAAACGGTATTTTTTTTTTGTATGCACTCCATTATTACATAAGTCATTCTAAAAACTCCCTCAAGAGGCAGTACAATTAACTTATTTATTTAACATAATTCGAGGGACTTAATGTTACATAAATCACTTTAATGAATAATACAACAGTTCATAGAACGAACAAATGAAAAATAAGAACCAAAAGAAATTATTAAATTAAATAGAAACAAATTTACCTAATTCAGACTAATCATATAGTTAAATAAACCCTTAAGAAAAAAGGACCGCCCCAAACTCATGACCTCTATTATTCTCTGAATATGTAAATGTAACTCAATTAAGGAAAACAGTTTATTTTAATGTTGTCTACTAATCTTAATAACTAAATTGCTTTAATTGTTCATTAGAGTTGATTTTTGTTGATTCATTGAAGGGATGTTTCCATTGGAAGAGTATTATTAAATTACAATGGCTATTAAGATAATTGTCTAATATTGAACCATTAAGTATTTAATCTTATAAGGAAGGTGAACAGCTCCGGATAATCATCGTAGTAAAGCTTCCTTCACACGTTATACAAAATTTATTTATTACTGAGGCCTTCCTCAAAATTACATAGTTGTGAAAAAGAAATTTGGATAAATTTTAACTCAAAGAATATTTTATAATGCAATAAAATAAATATGCTTCAATTTTATTTTTTTTTAATGTTTCAAGTTATACTAAAAATTGATTCTTATTATAGGTGATGCGGTCAAATACTAAATATTTTAGTTTTCCTGAAAACTACTTCCTGAAGTAGAACTGGCTTTTCATTTTTAAAGCAGCATAATGGTTTCTTTTCATCCATCTTAGTTCACTGGTGTTCCTCAAGGTACTATCCTCGGTCCCATCCTCTTCACATTCTATAGAGCTGAAATCCCAAAAAATTCTAATATTTTTCTTACCACGAATGGGGATGACAATTGTGTGCTCGCAGTTATTAAAAACCTTTGAATTGCATTCCAAACTCACCAATCCCATATCATAACTCATTGAAGAATGGTGTTGAAATTAGAAGATAAAATAAATCCCATCAAAGCTCCTTTTAGTAAACCTACCGATTGCCCTACAGAATCCTTTAATAATATTCCTGTTCGTTGTGTCGAAAAGATCCGCTATCATGGATTACAACTGGGCAATCGATCCTTAAGATTGAAAATATAAGAAAGTGCACATTGATTCCGACAATTACAACGGTCTAAACTTCCATTCAATTACAAAAAAACATTGATAGCTGAGGCTTAGGGACACCATTAAACCACCGAATTCTTTTCGTATCCAATCCTTACAGTACAAGATCCTTCGTAAAATTCTCAATGCTCCTTACTTTGTTACAAATAAAATCATCCATTATCACCTTAGTGTTCCATATGTTACCGATTTGGCCAGAACCAGATACCAATCCTTCCATTTTAAACTCCCTAACCAACCAAACCTACTAGTATCTAGCCTTGCTTCCTCTCTCATTCCAGACGATCCTCCAAAATGAAGATGTAGAATTATTAGTGTACTACCAATGAGTAGTTTCCCTTAAGCTCTGATCATACCATTGAAATCTAACATCACATTCACTAGATTTATTTTTATGAAAATACAGTTGTATATTTCAATAAACAAAATATTTTTAAAAATTCTACATCTTCACAACCAATAATCTATATTAGTAGAAATGTAGAAAAAAAGGTTTGGATTTTATTTTGTTTTGGACGTCTTGCACTATCTTTGGAACTATAGAATGGAGGTTTTTCACCCTCCTTAGATTGTCTTACAGACTGACCCAAACCTAATAGGGCAGCCACCAAGTATCTCCAGTCTATTGCGCATTATATGAAATACATTAGACACAGAATAATAAAAAAACATTATATCCCTGATTGGTCTAAATAAAATTAAACAAAATAAACGGCAAATATTCCGACAATGTTTGCCAAATAATTTGTTATTTTTGTCCAGACTTCATATCTTTATTAATGCTGTCACCATTCGTACTATCGAAACATTTTTGAAGTTCTTAGATAAACAATGTGTCACCGGTGTGGAGCAGCGGTATGTATTCGATTGATCCTAATAAAATTAAACATCAAAATGGTAAACATTCGGCCAAAAATGTATGCTGAACGATTAGTCATTTTTGAGCAGGCTCCATTGTTTTATTATTGCTTTCACCTTCCATACTTTCCGATATGTTGACAAAGTATTTACCACCAGTGTGAAATCAAATTTAGACCAGTGATTCCGAAATGGGGGTCGCTGCACCCTGGAATGCCCCAATCCTAGCATACAAGGAGTGCCGCAAGCAAATGCCTCGTTCTTAAAATAATGAAAAAAAAATAATAATAAATAATAATAATAAAGCAAAACAGGAAAGTACGGTGCTTTTTTATTTTTATTTTGTAACAACATTTATTTTTTCCCTCCCTAAATGAGGAAGATTTAAAAGTTATGTAGATAAATGAAATAATATATGTGACAAACCTATATAAGTGAAATGTGTGTTGATTTTGTTTGCTTTGTTTTTAGATTTGGGATTAAGTAAAAAAAAAAATAATAGTAAAAATACTGGAAGATTGACACTAACTTTGACTTCCGTCAAAACAGCCCTGACGATACCCTGCAACGTGGGGCGAAACGTTGGCTCAATTAAAAATAGTACAAAATATTACTATTTGAGTTTAATATGACCGCACTTGACCAAATTCCATTTATTAATAATAAAGGTATATATAAGTTATAAAATAATAAAATAAGTTTAAAAGGCTACAAAGATCGTACAATATTGGCCTCACTGGTCCATCAGTAAATAAATTCTTTATGTGTAAATATTCTTTTAATTATTTATTAACAATTTTTTTTAATTTGTTTTTTTTTAAGTTGCTTCAAGGACAATCTCAATTGTAAATGCAGATATTATATTTCCGTGAAAATTTAAAAAAAAAAGAAAAGTTTGGAAATTTAACTGTAGTTTGCAATTCTTCATAAGTTAATCCTCTTTGTTTGTTTTTAAATAGTTTGGCCGATCATCAGACGGAGATGGGTTTGCTTAGTTTTCATCAATTACAGAGCATCAAAAAAAATTAATTATAATACAATTTTTTATTGGATTATATGTTAAAATTTATATAATAATTTGAACAATAGTTCCTACTATTATCTATAAAATATCTTAAAATGAGTAGTATTAAACAAAAAATAAAACAAATAGATACAGTATACATTCTACCGAAATTTTTACATCTCTTCTAACTAAAAACCAAGATATTATAACAAATGTACATTCTCGACAACAGTTTCTTATAAAGTTTCTTTTTCATAACCTATGTACATTGAACGTATGGCATGAGTATATGATACAGAGTTGTAGTAGTACTATTTTTTGTGATGTGTAAAATAACACATTATAATTTTAGACCGAAGACACATTCACAAATATCCGACACACAGACTTTAACAAAATTATATATCATTTTAACGAAAAATTTATTTTGGGAAACCAATATCTCAAAAATCAATATACGTTCATATATCTATCATCACTCATATTAAAGCTTGCCTAATGTATTATAAAGTAGTTTATGACGTTTATTTTCGAAGGAGTAGTAATTTTCTTGATATTTACCGAAACGAATCCACAAAAAGTTGATTTTTAGTTGTTTGCACAAAATTGTTGATTATGAAAATATATATATAAGAAACCTTTAGATGTAAAATATTTAGTTGAGTGCTGAGAAATATTTTATAGAGCTATTTACGTCTATTAGACCCTAATAGAGCTATTAACATTCCATTGTTCTCGAGATATAGCTTTTTAAATAAATTTCATAAAAATGTACTGAAAGTTAATTAGTTAGTGATTTTATTTTGATAAATTTATATCTCAAAAACCATTTAACTTACAAATGTCAATTAGTACTCAAATTAAAGCTAGTTTACTATACAATAAAGTATTTTATGACAATTATCTTCGTTGGAGTAGCGGTTTTCATGATATTAACTAAAATAAATTGATTTCTAGTTGCTTAGACAAAATTCATATTCATATGCAAACATCATTCTAAGATAAATGCTACCGAACATTTTCCCGAAAAACCAGAAATCAACATCTTGTGAATTTATTTTGGCAATTAT
The DNA here is from genome assembly GCF_000696795.3 of Halyomorpha halys. NCBI lineage: Eukaryota > Metazoa > Arthropoda > Insecta > Hemiptera > Pentatomidae > Halyomorpha > Halyomorpha halys. The sequence continues at coordinate 144,793 of NW_027105025.1, forward strand.
GGAAACTACTACTGCTATGAAGATAAACGTCATAAACTATTAATAGTATATTACACTACCTTTGTTCAACGTTGTGCAACAACTACTATTTTTTATTTCCCATGGAAGAATCATCAATTTTTACTTATAACTATACATAATTTTTATTAACGTAATAAAAAATTGAGGTGAAATAACTTACTTTTTTCTTCTCTTTAGTGCTTGGACTATGTTTCACACTCCTAAAACCCCATCCATGTGAACCTCTAAGCTGTCTCGGTTCGCGTTTTACAATTTATGCTAACCTTTCGTACAATCATCATAATCATATTATCCTCTTTACCTCTTGCGCAGTGTGAGGTTACAATTTGTAGAGTCTCGACCAGATGACTCATTCTTGGACCATCTCCCTTTTCCTACTCCAGTCCATATCTCGCCTCCTTAAGACTCTCCTCCCAGGAAATTTGCGGTCTTTCTCTTGGCCTTCTTCTCTCCACGCGAGTCAAACATATCTTTCTGGCAGTTCTTTCCTGCTCCATCCTAAGAAAGTGTCTGAACTACCTTAGCTTGTGCTCATCTAGATTTAACTCCGAAGCTAGTCCGTATAGTGCTGTTTCATACTTTATCTCGTCGTGTCCCTGCTTCCACCTTACGAAGATAACGTATCTTCATGGATTGAATCGGACTCTTGAGTTCCGAGGTGGAGGTCCACGATTCGGAAGAGTAGGAAATAATAGGTTAACATTTTAGTTTTTCTCCTCACTTCCCTTTTTACCCAGAAAACCCCTTCGAAGTAAGCCAAATACTCTTTTATATCCCAGCTGCATTGATTCTCTGAGAAACTTCCTCTTCACTGTAGCCGCTTTCGTTGAGATGGACACCTAGATATTTGAAATTATCGACCTGGTTTAGATTTTCTCCGTTCGCTCTTACCACCCTCATTATTCTCCGGAGTTTCTATTCTATCCTCCTACATTTGGCCTTTTCCGGGTTAATGTTCATGTTTATCGTGGCCATTTCCTCTTGAAGAACATTTATGTTGTATTGGAGACCTCGGTCGTTGGAAGCCAGCAAGACCAGGTCATTTGGAAAAGCTAACACAGAAAATCTTATGGCCTTACTTAAAATCTAAAATAAAAATGGCTAAAACTAGTTCTAACTATTTAGCTTTTAAATTAATTTTAGAAACTTTTTTTTTAATATTTATTTATTGCTATTTACAACTGTACATTATAATACATTTAGTAAATCTGATATAAGTTAAATTGGAGTGTTACAGGCGTGTAGTTTTTTTTTTTTTTTTTTT
>NW_027105025.1:147890-150079 GCF_000696795.3 Halyomorpha halys
CTGCGGGTGTGAGGAGCTCATCGCCTCGATGGAGTTTCACCGATTTCGATTTGGTGTTATGACTTCGGATTAGTTTCCAGAAGTTTTTGGGATCGTAGTGTGTGCGGCGTAGCTGTTCATGCCATAGGGACATTTCACACTGCGACATAAGGGATGTTATTTGTCTTGTGAGCTGTATAGACGGTGTAGAGGATAGGACCAAGGATACCACCTTGATTTTTTTTTTTTTTTAGAAAATATTTTGGATTTGTTACATTTTTTATGACCAACAAACCTTCATTAAAATTATATTACTACGGCCTTCGTTTATTAATTTTCTCGAAAATTAGTAATTTTAGTTAGTAATGTTTCATGAAGATGGCAGGGGAAGAGGTAGTTAGTTATATTGAGATGACAAGAGGTACAGGGAGAGAGACTAGAGGGAGAGAGACTAGAGCCTACTTTATGTTATCGAATTTCATTAAGAGCTAATTCGATAGGAAGAGAGGGTGAGTGTTGTGCCTCCTCTTCCTCGTCTCCGGTATGAGTCGACTAATATAATAATATGTCCTCTACGGTCCCTGGCAAATACCGGCACGGCTCTACGTTCTACGGTCTACAGCCTCTACGCTTCCAAACACCTTCATTAGTTGTCTGTCTCGTCATTTGTCTATTCTACAGTTGTGTCATAATCCATTTAGCACATAAGAATAAACGTTTCTATGTTAATTTTTTATTATTCTGTTTATTCTAAAAATATTAGGTTCTTATAATCAACCCCTAAGTCCAAAATTGTCCAAAAAATTGAGGAAAATTATAATCAATGATCTGTTAACCACCAGAGCTATTTATATTTATGTATTAACTAATTCACATTCGATTGAAACTGTGTTGATGAGAATTATTTTTTGAATGTATTAAAATTTACTATTGTATAGTAAAATAAAATTAGTAAATGTGATAACTTAAGGATTAAAACACATGATAAAATCTTGTAAAGGAATCATAACGCTTCAATCCCCACTTTGATGGTCCCATAGCCATCTTCTTTTCAGACCCCTCTTAGTTATGAATGAGTTAAAGGTGTTTTTACAACTTTACTGAACTATAACAAATTTGCTCATGCGCAAGCGTGTGGATAAGTTATTTATATTGGCAGGGACGAATTCACCTTCATACATATATAATATATCAAATATATTATATAGACTTTACTAAGTCTGCTTCCTTTGATTGCCTTGTGGCATTATAAGGTGTTGATATTAGTCCAGCTGAGGTGGTATAGTCTAGATATAGCCTTAGACTAAGCCTTTTACTTGGTGTATTTTTTTTTCGTACCCTTCATTACAATAAAATTAGTACTTCATACATATATAATGCATGAAATACATTATATATACTTTACTAAGTCTTCATCCTATAGTATATAAGCTTGGTGTGATATTTCTAGAACCAATTATTAATTGATTTACTATATCTGTGTCTGTAAGAACTGACAATTTTCCCTTCCTCCTGCATGTCAAGAAGATCATTAAGAAAAAAAAGTAATGATTTATATAGCAAAGATAATAACTTAGCTTTAGGAATTATTGGAAAAATTTTCCATATTATTTCTACGTAGAGTTAACACCCAGAGCATCTACTACAATTTTTTTCAGGTTTATATTAGAATCCGTTGAAAAACAAAAAAATACTTCTAATGAAAAAGTTTCTCTTTATGGTAAAATGTAGATTTTATGTGACTATTAATATATTTCATTAATCTATGTATATACAAACAATACAATATTAGTATAAATAATGTCGTATACAATCCTCAATATATTTAAATTTTATAAAAAAAAAAATAATTATAATTAGGGTTAGTTCAAAATTCATGCCGTTTTTAAATATTGGTTTATTTAACTATCTTAAAGTTTCCTCTTCCTGTTTTAAGCTAATTATTTCAAAAGTAATATAGGACTCGGGGGTCTTACCGAGGCGGGTCCGGCGGGTTAGGATTGCCTTTTTTGTGTGTTATGATCTCTTGTGAGATTGTGGCATGTTGTACATTGACTAACCTCCTCGCTATAGTTGTCTGTGTAAAAAGTCAGATAAGTAAGGCTACCAAGGAGGGCGGGAATGGAATTATAAATTAATGATACAATAAAATCTCCTTAATAAATAATTTTTTTTAAATTTATTTATGTAATGTAATTTACAACTGTACA
>NW_027105025.1:150994-156156 GCF_000696795.3 Halyomorpha halys
GATTATAAGGAAATATGTTGGGGGTAGGAATTAACGAAGTTTATAGAGCAGATCTGTATGCCAGACTCGTAAATACAAATATGAAATATAATCTATACAAAAATTTAAGTTTGATTTTTGTTCTATGCTATTCGTGAATTGTCCATGACGTGAACACAAGACAACATATAAACGAATCTGATAATTGATTTCAATAGAAATAAAATACGATATATTTACACAGCGCAAACCGCGATTGGTTCGCCCAAATTGAAATATTCTGTTTGCCTAAGCTGCGGTTGTTGGAATCCCTTCATTCTTCCAGCTTTCCTTATTTACAGTTATATTTAATTAAATTTACCGACAAAGAAAAAGAGGATTTTTCTTAATCGGCAGCTAAATTGGAACATTGTATTTAAAATTGAATTAGTAGTAATTAACGGAATTTTAACTAACAAAAAACAGGTCAGTTGTAGATCTTTTCTTGTGTAATAATAATGTAACCTCGAATTATTATTAAATTAATTAATTAATTATTAAATCATATTAATTAAATATTTATTTTTATTTTTAATATTAAAATCCATTGTTTTATTACTTAAATTAATTATTCGACAAGACATATCTAACCTACGTGCCAAATCTCAAAACAATTGGCATCGTATATAACAAATAGCATCTACTATGGAACTTAAAAATTTAAATTATAAGGAGAATTAAATTATTTATTATCTTGGTCGATTATAATCATTATTAAAAATTATTTAAATAATTGACTATTATTTAATTTTAGCATGTATCATTATTAATGAAAAAATATGGTGATTGTAATTTACCTATTTAAAATGCAATTTTGCAAAGGATGTATGTGTATACATATATAACATAATATTTTCAAAAAGAGGAAAATAATTAAATAGCAGGTTTATTTAATTAAGTATTTCTTATATTTAATAACCTTTGATAGGCAATGGTCTCTATTTTATTTGTTAAATTTAGTAACGAATAAAGTTAATAGATAATTTTTTTAAATTAATTAATATCTTATACTGAAAGAGTTTATTAGAAACTAATATGAAAATGATGAATGAATAATAATCTTTCCTTGTTTAAATTATATTAGTTTTTACAAAGACAACAAGATTTCGGGGTTATCCTCCATCTTCAGGTTGCTAGAAACAAATTTCTCAAAATTATGCTTACAACATTAACCCTATATCACATTATTTATTAAACTATTTACCTAATTAACATTTCTATATAATATATAAATTACTCCTTATTAGCCTCATCGAACTAATATTAACATATTATTGTCAATAAGTGAAACTTACTATAATAATCAACTATTATATTTTATAAAACAAGGAGAATAGTTACCTTCCTGAAGGTTATCTTTAACCATGATAACAACTAGATAGAACTGTAACAAGTCTCCTTCCTCTATTACTACAAAGATGAGCCTAAACTCAAATTATTATTAAACTAATTTATTAATTACTAAATCATTTCAATTAAATAATTATTTTTATTATTAATATTAAAAAGCCAATTATTCAGCAATTGTTTATTAATTAAATTAATTAATAGTCAAGAAATATCTAACTTACGGGCCAAATCTCAATACAATTGGCGTCGTTCTCTGAAAAAAAGTTGTACGTAGATTTGTGAATTCCAAAAAAAAAAATTAAATTTAAAATCATATGAAAAAGTGTAAACATAATTTCTAAAAAATAACATATTTTTTTACTCAGAAATATGAAAAAAAAAATATTTATAATTATTCAGAATATAAAAATAGTCTTGGATGGTTCTAGAAAATAGAAAAAATTATTTGAAAAAAGTTTAACTTCTTTGAACAAAGTGCGTTGGCGATAGTGGATAAGATAGTCTTGGGGGTTCCTTCTTTTTTAAGAATTTTTATTTTATTTAATTTGGATTAGATAAAGGGAGCTACGAGTATCTGTAATAATAAAAAAAATATTGCACAAGATAATATATATGATTTTATTAATTGATATTTAAAAATATATGCATAATTATTTTTATTTTTATTATTTAAAAAATTTTATAGAGCCCATGAGACGTAGGAATAATTCGAAACTTTGGTTTATTTCACATATTTTAAAAAATTGAGAACAATTAAAAAAATGTGGAGTTTATGTGAATATAAAAAAAAAAATAATAATAACATCTCCCTTATGCGGTCAAAGAAAAACTCAAATAGTCCTAAAACTATTTATTGTATTATTAGTTTCGCTCCACTTTGCAGGGCTTCATCATGGCTAAAAAAATATACAATCACTTAAATGATGTTGTTTGCAATCTGAGAGGTCCGATACGGTTCTCATGACCAGGAGTCCTTTATTACATGTTTATAGTTAAATAAAATAAATTGCGAGAAATTTTTGAACCATTGAATGTAATAACATAATTTATGATAATACAAAATTTAATCTCTGAAAGGGCAAGAAGGGGAGAGAATGGTTGTTTCTCAAGATCCTGTGGTGATGGCTGACGATCGCCGCCCACTCATGTGTCCGGTCCAGGGGTGCCGTGCCGCCGTCTTCTCGTAGTACAGGAGCCGGGAAGAAAAAAAGGCAGTTATCTCATCCCGATTTTTAATTACTTTAATGAAAACTGTATATAATTACTAGTTAAAATTAAATTTATGTGTCTGCCAAATATAGGTAGAGGGGATAAAAATAACGGCTGTTTCAAAAAGTTAAAAATAATTAATTTTTCATTTGGAGCTTTATATCGTTAAAACTACCAAAAAAAAATAGAAAATCTAAGAGATCATCATTTAAATCAGAGTAAATTTGCAATACTTTAAGCCTTAAAAAAGCTATTTACGTTCAATAGTTCTCGAGATATGGCTTTTTAAAAAGCAATATTTCATAAAAATGTATTGAAATTAGTTAGTTAATTTATATCTCAGGAACTATGTGACGTACAGATGTCTGTTAGCAATAAAATTAAAGCTAGTTTAATGTACTATAAAGAAGTTTATGACTTTTACCTTCGTTGGAATAGTAGTTTTCATGATATTTGCTAAAATAAATTTATTTATAGTTGTTGGGACAATAAGTTTGATTTATGAAAACTATTTCAGAAACCATTGGACGTACATATGTCTGCTAGCACTAAAACTAAATCTAGTTAAATTTACTATAAAATAGTTAATAACTTTTTTCATTGTAAGATTAGTAGTTTTTCTTTGATTTTTGAACGCACATATGAATTGTACTATAAAGTATAATGGCACTTACCTTCGCAGGGGTAGTAGTTATTATGATATTCACATATGAATGTAAAATGGCAAATGAAACTTTGTCCGAACAACTATAAATCAATTTATTTTAGCAAATGTCATGAAAATTACTACTTGTACATAGAAAAACGTCAGAAAGTACTTTGTAGCACATAAAACTAGCTTTAATTTGAATGGTAATAGACATCTGTACAACAAATGGTTTTTGAGATACAGATTTTTCAAAATAAATTTACTAGATTTTGATTTTTACAAAATGTTCCATTTAGAATTACTGAACGTAAATAGCTCTATTAAGGCTTAAATTTTAACAAATTTACTCGTTTTAACGATATAAAGCTCCAAATGAAAAATTAATTATTTTTAACGTTTTGAAACAGCCACCATTTTTATTTCCTTTACGTATATTTGGCAGACTCGTCAATTTTAACTAGTAATTATATACAGTTTACATTAAAGTAATAAAACATTGGGGTAAAATAACTTCCTCTTTTCTCCTCTTGGGCTCTTGTATTATCATTTCTTGTTCTGGATTTCTATGAGGTTGTGGTGTCACCATTCCAGTGGTTCTTCCATTGAACGCTGGCCAGCATAAAACAGGTGTGATTGGTGGTTTAATGGGTGACCAGGCTGTCGACATATATGATATGCGCCTGTGACGTCAAGTAGCAAAATGTGATTCACGCTGTCTAGATTTCATATTGAGGAGGGCACCAAAATGAGATTGAATAAATTTTACAAAATCGGATGTGTAAATCTGACAGATCTGTACATAAATGAACAAAGTAAATGAAAAATAAAAAAGATGCACAGTGAAGCGTAAAATTAAATAAGAGTAATGAAAGGTTTTAGACTATTAATGAAAATAGTAATAACAAAATAAAAAAAAAAAATAAAAAAAAGATATATAAAATTCAGTACACACTAAAAGACGGAAAAAGAGGGATAAGAATAAAACCAAGAGTAAAGGAAGATAATAGAAAACATACGAAACATACCTTTCAGTCAACAAATCAGTCAGAAAGTGAACTGTTTTTATTTCCATTTTCAATAATTGTCTAAAACCTTTTATTATTCTTGTTTAATTTTATGTTTCAGTATACAGCTTTTTAATTTTTCATTTACTTTGTTCATTTAATCATCTACATTTAAGTATTTGTATCTTTTTATAGCCTTTATGAAGTCCTGCAACGTGGGGCGAAACGTTAGGTTATAATACATAGTTTTATGACTATCTGAGTTTTTATTTTACTGCAACTGGACCAGTTTTGTTTTCTGTTATTACACATAGTCAATCATCGATCTAAAAAAAATAAAATAAAAAAATCTCTAATGATTTAAATTATGAAGTTGAACCTTTTCAGTGTTTGATTTGGGTATATTTCAAATACCGGGAATAACAAATATAAGTAATGTTCCTGCCAAAAATACATCTTTCTTTTTCTTTTTTTTCTCCATTATTATATATTTATTCATTGTTTAATATTGTTTATAATGAGGACTGAAATTAATTTTTTTTTTCAAATAAACAAATCTAAAGGCATTTTAGAGGAAATGTTTTTTGAAAATTCGCACTTAAGCCCTGTCAAACTATTTCTATTAGCATAAGGCTTAACTTGCATTAAATAAAATTCAAATTACTTTTAAATACCGAGTTTAATTTAAATCGTTAAAACGCTTTTTGAAAAACCGGAAAAAACATAATGTATTTGCCTTAAATATGTAATTTTAGCTGTGTACCGCTTTTCATTTTTAGGCCTAGTTCCAAAATGACGCACAGAAACGTAGACTATTTTGTGCTACTTAGTTATTGGGACACACTAGATCTTTTAAAGAGTATTTCAGTCGAAAAATTGAATTTCTTTAAATTATTATATTTAAAAAAAAATAAAAATTTTCTCATAACATA
>NW_027105025.1:157903-175938 GCF_000696795.3 Halyomorpha halys
AAATCATTTTCAAATGTTAATGTCACGTATTGATCTTTCGAATAAAAAAAAAATTTTGATTACAATTTAATTTTTTGTGTTATTTTTTACAATTTCTAGTTCTATCGGGCTTAAAAAAACACCCTATACCTCAAAACCTCAACCAAAACGTGTGTGTGTGTGTGTGTGTGTGTGTGAGAGAGAGAGAGAGAGAGAGAGAGAGAGATTTTATTGTTCTTTATTAATGAAAATTTTACAATTAGCCATGATGCTCGGAGACTACAGTGTCTCATTGAGTAATACAAATAATTTAGGTTTCTGTGTACAAAATAAGTTTTATGAAAACAAAAAAATAAAAATATTTTCAAACATGTTAACTTCTTAGAAAAAAAAAAAGAAAAGAAAATGGTTAATGAATTAATAACAATAAAATAAAAATGTATGCCCTTTGGAAATAATACGCTTATAAAATGATATTATAAATACAAGTTAATTACAAAAGAAAATTCTACTAAAACTAATGATAAAAGATAAACTAAAATAAAATAATAAAGGGATTTAAAAAAAAATATGCTCTGAATAAAATTATATATACAAAATAACATTTCAAATACAAATTAATTTAAAAATAAAATAAATAAATGAATAATAATAAATTAATAAAAAACAAATAACATTCTTCTTGTTATAACCAAAATAAGATTGAAATTATACTACCCAATGGGACTGTTGAACAAACAAAATAATATTCTTAGACATACCTAATTACAAAAACAAAAAATTATACAATTTACAATTTTTATAGAATGAACTATTAAATAAACAAAATAATATTCTTATATATACAAACTAATAATCAAATAACATTTTTCCACAAAAATGAAACAGAGGAAAATTATATAATTTATAATATTTATAAGACAATAGATAACACAAAGCAAAATTACCTTCTTATCTAAAGTAAATCCACATCAGCAAGATCATTGGTAAATAAAGTCAGTTTTCATTTATCCATTAATTGTTTATAATACATATTTTTAAAACCTGTATCAGATTGTATGATTTTATTTTTTTCTGGGATTTCCTGCCATAAACGAATTCCCTAATTAATTAATTAATTAAAATGAATCGTGTGGTTGATGATTGATGTCTCGTCTTCACTGGAGCGCGGAATGTACTGCTCGGGAGTCTTTCTTGATGTAGAACAGGGTTTTGATCACCCAGGACTGCTTTACAAGATCCGTAAATTCCTACCCCCTACATACTTCCTCATTATCCGTTCCTATCTCTCCGACAGATTATTTCAAGTAAATTACAACGGCGCTTATTCATCCCTATTCCGTCAGTCTGCTGGTGTACCTCAGGGTAGTATCCTTGGTCCTATCCATTATACAGTTTTCACAGCTGACATTCCAACCCATCCTAACACAATCCTCACCACGTATGCCGATGACACATGTCTATTGTCAGTAAACAATGATCCTTACATTGTATCCCAAACCCTCCAATCCCACATCACCACCCTTGAAGAATGGTGCCAAAACTGGAGGATTAAAATAAACCTCTTCCCCTACAATATCCTTTAATAAAACCCCACTTATTCCTGTCGAACAGATCCGTTACTTAGGACTACATCTCGACAAACGACTGACATGGAATCCTCATACAAGACTAAAAAGACAAGAAACTGCTCGTAGATTCCGACTATTGCAACATTTACTAGACAAACGGTCTAAATTGCCAATCCATTACAAAAGACTGATCTACATGACTATTATAAGGCCTATCTGGACATACGGAGTTGAGCTTTGGGGCTCCACTAAACCATCAAATTCCTCCAGAAATCAATCCTTACAGTCCAAAATCCTTCGTAAAATCCTTAATGCTCCTTACTTTGTCACAAATCAAATCATCTATCAGGACCTCAATGCCCCTTATGTTGCCCATTTGGCCAGAACCAGTTACCAATCCTTCCATAATAAACTTCCAACTCGTTTCTAACCCGGCTTCTCCTTCATTACCTAATAACCCTCCTAGGCGTCTGAAAAGAAGATGGCCTCGAGATCTTCTCCTCTAGAAATGTTATTGGAGTTCTATCAGTGGGTAGATTCTCCACATGTTTGTATCATTTCACTATGTCACCTACAGCAAATTTACTTGTTGTATATATGGGTATACAGTTTAAATAACAATAAATAAATTATTAAAAAAAAAAAATTAAAAGATTTACTATATCGAGATGTTCGATGGACTGGAATGTGAAATTGACTGTTATGTTTTTTAACTATGTGATTTGGAGTTATATCTTTAAAAAGTTGGTACAGGAAACTACTCGGCATTGTATTTTCTTCAGGGAGTTCGAGCCAGCAGAGTTCTTCAAAAAACGTCGTTACATATTCATGAACGGGAACATCGAAGATGAACTTAACACATGCATTAAATGCCCTCTAAATAATTGTAATGTCTTTGCCCTGCATATCTGTAAATAATAAACGACAATGATCGATGTGTGGTATTATTAATGTCTGAACGAGATGTTTTTGTACAATCATAGGCAAGCATTCTCTATTCCTACGTAGCTGCCAAATTTCTGAAACATTTTCGAGATGTACTGATTGCATGGTCTTGCCAATCAAGTGATGAAGAGAATTTTACACCCAATGAAGAGCACAAAAGTTTGAGAGTATTCAATAGGTATTTCATTTAAAAGAATTTTGGGGTAATGATAATAAAAAACGGTTTTAAATAAGATTTTTTTACAAATAAAATTAATCTGCATAGCTCTGGTTAAAAAGAAACATTAATAAATAATATGGTTAGATACTTTTACAATATTTTAAAAGTAAACTGCACACACTAGAACTAGCTAAGATAGAACAGACACTGCTATCTCTAATCCAAGAGGTTTTCACTACAGTGGATAGGAATTACCTATGCTAGCAACTACTTATTTAAAAATTCTTACATTGTTGAAATACATTTGCAGAAATTTAGTGGTGCACGGTTTAAGGTTGTAAGGAGTAAAATAAAGGATAAAATGAAGGTAATTAAGGAGAAGAAGGTGAGGTTGGAATTTATCAAATCAAGGCAATGGAGAAAAAGTGGCCTGGACAATACTTTTAATGAAAAATAATAAGAATCGAATTAAAAAGTTTACTTGTAATATTATTCCATTAGTCAAGATCGGATTTTAAAATCTTCTTAATTTGAATTATTTTCAGAATTAGAATTATATTTTTGTTAGTACTAGGATGCGCTCTGTTCACGAACAATCATGTCGTACATACCGTATTATAAAAGTTAGATTGCCCTTACTTCAGAGAATGCCTAGATGATCAAACCTCATCCTGGTAAACTAACAGGCGGTAGTTAGTTATTGTAAGGAGTGGAACGGAATTACTGTTGGGCTACTGTTTGTGAAAATCAAACAAGCAGAACCTGTTCTTCAGCTGTTTGTGATTCGAAATAGTGCTACAGTGCTCCCTTCAAGTGTTAATTGCCAGTGCAATGGGCACATCACCTTCCTCCGGGGGACAATCTATTCGTCTGCTCCATCTGTATCCCATCTCTATGCCAGTTGTTGTTAGAACCTTCTAGATGTTAGCCATGATAACATTTACCTTGGTATAGATTCATATAAGATAACAAGATACTTTTACTTACCTGTATATGAAATATATACTATGGGGAAGAAGTGCTGTAACAGCGCAAAATTTCCAATTATAATAATCGACAGAATTAAATCCAGATACAATTAGTTTCTCAAACAATTTTAATTTACAATCAGATTGCATCGAAAAGCACGATACATTGAAAAAATATTTTGTGAAAGATCGATGATTGGGCTTGTGTAATAATATAAGGAAAATAGTCTCGGTGTGTTTGTTTATTGAAGTAAAACATGATTGAATCAATGCACATTAACTTCATAATACTCGATCGCCATCTCACATTTTCTGTCCATGTTCGTGCGAGACTGAAGCTCGCCCGTCAGAAGAGCTATTGACTGTCCTTCGGAAGATAGTAAGAGGAACAGCATTACAGAGGGCCAGAAACACTGTCATCCACGATGTGCTCCAGCTGCCCTCTGTGCCGGAGTACATTGGCCGGAGACAGATCAAATTTTTTGATGGGTTGAAGGCCTGCACCAACCCGCTGTTCCGGGAAATCGCCTCTCCACCACCACCTGGGAGATGACAAGGAGATGTCCCCTTGGTAAATGTTCTTACCATGGGATGAGGTTTGGGCTCTGCAGTCTAAACCTAATACTATCACCACCAGCAAAGCGGACCCTTCCCCGCTCTACATAGTATCAATACGCACTCGGTGCCGACGACTCATCACATACAGTGTACAAATTAAATAACACTTAAAATAACGATAGTAGAAAAAGGATACCAACTTCTACTAACATATTCCTTGAACCTTAATTCCATATTTCCTTATTAATGGATGGTGCGAAAAAAATAAATAAATTCATTCATACCTGATTTAATTTTTCTCACATTGGTTTAATTTAATTTAACTTTATTTCTAATTCTATATATAATCTTTACACTTTTTTGAGACTAGTTATTATTGTTCTAATAAATAAATTTTATTCAATTAAGTCTCAAAACAATTTATATTTTTTTATAAGTCCTACGTTTCGGCCAATTCAGCTATCCTCAAGGAGAATCTTAAATACAATTTTAAAACCACATCACTTTAAAAAAAATCTTTATGCAGACTATTCTGCCCAGCTCATTAATTTCAGTCCACAGTTTTCCCCATTTTGTAAATTCTTCATATTAAATTAAAAATTAAAACTTTTAATCACAGCTTATTTTCACTATTATAATTTATCACAGATGTTTACAAATATTGTTACAAAACTGTGTTAAATATTATATGTTTTAATTTTTAGTTTATTAAGAAGCATTGACCACTAGAGTAATTATGGACTGAAAGTAATGACTTATCCAGAATAGCCTGCATAAAGTTTTTAAAAATTGATGTGGTTATTTTTTCAAAAACTTTATTTATTGATAGATATTACAATCTGCCACACTGTTGTAGGCAATAGGTAATAGTGATGACTGATCATATTCATAATAACATAAAATAACATAAAAAAAATATAAAAGAAATAATAATAATAAGTAAAATCTCTCTTAAAATATATAAAAATGGAAGAATAAAGAAAATCAACATAATTAAACTATGTGCATGAAAAAAATAAAGAAATAAAATATAATAATAAAAATAAAATAATCTCTAGTCACATTTACACTCTTATATAAATATTAACACACTCGACCTGAGGATCCCTGAGCCCACTCTATCCCCAACGTGTGAGGGGTAGAGCTGAGCTCTTGAGATCCCAGCGCATCCCTCTCACCACATCACTGGTAATGAGTCATTGGAGGCTGAGCAAGTGCACTAAAGCCGCAACACTCAAATTAAGTGAAGAATTTGATCATTACCATAAATCCAATTGTCCATTTTTATTTCACAATAAGTCTCTTGGCCACTGCCGTTTCAACCTTCGAGGTGGATTGTAGGAATGGGTGGAACTAGATAAGGATTGAACAAAAGGATTAGTATGGTTAGAAAGGTTTATATGGAATTCTGAGAATTTGGTTGGTATGAGGTTAAGGACAAAAGGAATATGAAGGTCATGGTGTAGTGTTCTGTTTGAAACATAATAGAGTGCATTAACTATGGTTCTATGGATTTTGGATGGAAAGGATTGGATACGTATGTTGTTCCACGGTTTAACTTTTCCCCAAAATTCAATTCCGTAGGTCCAGATAGGTCTGAGGATAGTCTTATAAATTAGTAGTTTGTTTTTTAATGAGAGATTAGAGGTCCTGCTGAGCAGTCGTTAAAGTTGGCTGAAGTGTCTGTTTAGCTCTTGTCTTTTGAGTCTAGTTTTTGGTTCCAGGTGAGTCTTTTGTCTAGTATGAATCCAATATATCGAACTATGTCGGATCTGGATCAGAGAGTGAGCCTCGTGTGACGTATTCTTAGCCTGGTCAGTATGACCTCCTCTCTACGGCATTTGCCACTGGAGGTACCCCAGGGCATGGCGTCCTTTTTAATAACTTTAGTTTGCTCCTTGGGCTTTCATTCCACAAATATTACTATTTATCTTTAATTTCTTTTTCGAGGGGTTTACTAATTTCTGATCAAGTTAAAATAGCTTGACCCCGTCCCGGATATGCTTCCCTTGCAGCATGATCGGCCAGTTCATTCTCTACGATTCCTACATGACTTGAAACCCATATAAATGTAACTGACAAATCCAGATTTTGTTGAGTGTTGTAAAAAAATATGTAAATAAAAATGGATGCTGGAAAGATAGTTCGAGTGTGGTCAATTTATTCAATCATTTCACTTTATTTTTCATTTTTCTCTTATTCCTTTTTCTTCTAGTGTGTACTGTATTTTCATATTTATTTTTAATCTACTTCTTTATGTATCATTATTTCCTTAACATATTGTAGAACAACATTTCGGGACCACTGTCCCATATTCATGTACTTCAAAACCTGCAAACAACAACAATCCACCATAATAAGAATCTTCATCTATATGTATTATAATTCATACAATTATGTTCACCGCATAATCAGTCAAACATTTGAATTTCATAAAGGAAATAATGTCATGTGTACATGCTTTACACTGTTCTCACTTTTTTATCATTACTTATTGGTGCATTCTTCTCCTCTCTTTAGCACAACCATTGCTCTATATTTCTTGTTACCTCTTTGGACCTTATTTCTTGCCCAGTGTGCTGTTTGGTTACCTCCCTATTTATATGTCAGTGGTCCCGAAACGTTGTGCTACAATATGTTAATTTAAAATAAATTACATTTAAAATTGGAAGTTTTTTAACCTCAAAATTTTTTTATTGAATTGACTTAAAGAGAAAATCCAGAATCATTATTTCCGTTTTTATTAATTTTCTAAAACCTTTTTTATTTTTATCATTTAATATTAAGTATCGCATTTATTTATAATAGATTACAGGCTATTATGACCAAGTCGGAATAAACCTGTATTTGTCAATATTTCATTTAAAAATGAATTGTATTCTTCACAATTTTTTGTATTTTACTATCATTAACTTATCTCAAGAATATGATTTAACCTAAGAATTATCCTAAAATACAATAATTACGATGAATATAAATTATCATACAACTACAGTTGTAGGCCTATCTTCTACGCTATAATCCCTGATGAATACCTGAAACTCAGGTCGAAACGTCGGCATAAAATAAATAAATATGGTTTGGTTTATTTATGTTGTTCTTTGCTTACCGCACGCCCCCCCCCCTCCCCCGAAAAACTTCTCCAATCATAAAGTATCTCTAAATGTTATAGTGGCAAATACAGGTTTAATTTGACTTGGACATAATAGTCTGAAAAGTATTATAAATGAATACAAGGCTGTGAAACTAAAATTAACATTATCCTTGATGATGGGCGGATCTACCGAAATGTAAGTCATGTAATGTGATGATTTAATAAAATAAGATTGAAGCTATTTGAATATCGTTTGTTACTATTAGAAAAATAGTAAAGTCGATTTAATATTTGAGTCCCATTTATTATTTATTAGTTAATTTTTCGTTTAATTTAATCTCATGTAAAAATAAAGGAGTGAACCAAGCTCTTAGTTATTATTTTGAGATCTTTTCAACTTTTCCTAAACTATTGTAGCCAAAGTTGGCATACACTAGGAACTGTTGGTCTTCACTAGTGAAAGCATTATTTTCCTTTTGAAATTTTAACTTACTCTAAGTTGCTCAGTTTAACTTTATTATGACTAATGATTGTCCAGAAACATCATATATCATAACATATACATTTTCGTGAAGCATGATTAGACTTACTAGAACTCAACTTAAGTCACTTTCTTATGAATGGAATGGAAACTGACGTAGTACGAGTACAGCCATTTATTTTAACTGAAATTTTTTATCCATTTGAATTTTCAGTTTCAAATTTCATATATTTTTATTAATTCCCATTAGTATTTAAAAAGTAACAATTTATAGTGACTTCCAACAAACCATTGTTGACAACATAAACTAAGATTATTTCCAGCTAAATTATGTATGTACATAAATTTACAGTATCGAGAACTCGGAATAATCATTTTAATGAAGTTAAAATTTATTTAGATCATGGGTTCTTTTTTTTATACATAATAAAATAAGTAATAAATCTTGGGGGGGAAATAAAAAAGGATTGAAATACTGGAAACAAAGAAATATCCATAACCCCTAAATGTTATGTATATTTATTCAAATAAATTTTTGATCTTTTTAATCCTAACTGGGGAGATTTTATAGAAATAAAAGGGAAAAAAAAAAGATTAAATCAATTCTGAATATTATTTATAAATGATGGCTCGAACCGCCTCATACATATTCTGTGAATACTTTAAGTTCTCTGAGACCGATTCAGTCTGAAAAGAGACATCACAGGTGTAAAAAATACAGCTGTGGGACTCTTTTTGCTCTATATGCACCTGTTGTAACTATAATACAATAGTAAATTAATATTTATTTCAATATTTAAACTTTTAGTGATAGTATTTTTACTTCAAATAAAAATTCATAAAAAGAAATGATTTTTAAGGCCTTGAATTCAACATTGAAAATTATTCTTTAGTGTGGTCTCGTCGTTCCATGAAAGACCTAAAAAATAATAATTAACAAATTAATGACAATTGTGTATTTTTCAAAACATTTTTACTATCACGGTTTTGGTTCTAATCTATGAATGGATTAAATATGATGAATTAAATTTATACATACATTGCGTATATATGCATTAGGTGCACCCTCTCCAATGTAAAGTTAGTTCGAGATTCTGATTGGTAGATATTAAGATAGGTATTTAGGATATTTTTTGTTAATAATTGTAATTAATTGTTTCTTTTAATTGTCTTTATTTGGGGAGCTATTTCCCCATCTTTAGTATTTTACTTAACATAATTTAAATATTTTGTTAACAGTCTCCTTATTACTTACATACATATTATTATTTACATAATATGAATATTATGCATATCAATATTCCATACATTGCATTGCATATTATACTTTACACATATATTTATACATGTAATATACGTAAAGTATCATATACATTACATATTTGTTCTGTATATATTTTTAGTATTTATTACAATTTTATATATAGCCTTGCTCCTGATATCTCTAATATTGTTATAAAAAACGTCTCATCACATATATTTAACGGAGAATTCCGTCAATCATATAGTCGATAAAGACTGCATCTCCCAGACATACCGACACATTTTGAACCTAATAAAACCCTCATAATACTGCATTTCAGATGCCCACTTTCCTGTCATATCTTTTATTTTTGTTTTATTTTCTAAACTCTCATCCCATACTTAATTTAATTATATTTTATTGCTAATATCCCTCCTTATTCTTTTATATTTATGTATCTTATTTTAAATTTATGTTCATAAGTTACTAGCTTAAATATACTTACATTAATTACTTTATTATTAATTTTTCTATTATATATTTACATCCCTCTGTATTCCTATTCATTTGGTAATTATATGTATTGCATCCATTTTTTTTTTACTTCATTTCTTCTTTGTTTTCTATCCGTGTACATATTAATTTTTGTTCTATTGTTATATATTTCTTCTCCCCCTCTATTTTGAATATTATCATTAATTGTTTACTTCATTTTAATATTTTTCTTATTTTATATTTTTAGATTATAAATGTAAGGTACTTAACTGCCATCCCCACTCCTCCCAATACAAACGGTTCACTCCGACTTTTACTTCTTTCAAAACAGGAATGAATTCTGTCCCGTTCATTTTCATCCTTTTTTCTTGATTTTATTCTTATCCCCCTTTTCATCTCTTAATTTGTACTTTCTTTTATATTTCTTCTTTTTATTGTATTGTTCATCATCTTTACTTTCACTTAAATGTACTTTTAGATAACACAGGAGAAGTATAAGGCATATTGAGGAAAATTACATAAATTAAAATAAATATGTCAATGCGTACAAATTTGAGTTAAAAGAATTGCTGTTTTTTCATATATTCCTTCCTATAAAGTAGAGAAGTTGTAGCACTTTCGGGTGGTCCCCTAGGATTTACTTCATAGTATTTAGAAATGCACCCTTCGGAATAGGGGTTGCACTGTGCGGCCTGACCATACAAACCTCACCTGACAGTAATTATTAACAGGCGTCAGACGGTGTGAGTGAGGGCGATCTGTCAATCGGGAGTGGAATCGAACCCACCCGCTCAATTACATGACAGCCCCGTTGGCTCGCCCAGAAACGCTCTTGGCTTCCTACGCTTTTGCCAATCTATTATCAATATTGCAACGCATTTGCTCCTGTCTGCTCTTATCAGTTATTTATAGATATCCTGTTCAAGTTAAATCCACCCTCTCCACTTCGACCAGAGCAATCCTTGGATAATGTATGTCCGTGATCTGTCCTCTATCGGTTCTATTATACAAAGATCTTAGGGTCAGTTTTCCGAGCTGTGTTGATATTGATTGTCTTCAGTCATATGGTAAAATCTGTCATAAATGGTAAAATTTAGTCATATATAATGTTTTACATATGTACATATATATGTATCTTGCTTTTTTTTTTTAAGATTTACATGATTATTAATTATTGTTTTTGCATTAATTACTACAAAAACAATAATTAATAATCATGTAAATTAAAAAAAAAAAAGAGATTTTATCTTTTTATCTAGATGAAGAATGTCTAGTAGTAAACACAGGAATATGGTCATATAAACTAAAAATGATAAAAAAAAAAGGTATAAAAATTTCTGATTGGCTATATGGTGTGTTTGTTTGTGAAATCATAATTTTTAATTGCACAGCAACATCATTGAAAGAAAAAATTCCACTAAATAAAAAATTTAGATAGCACAAGAATAAAAAAGAAATGTTCTTTTGATGATGGGTGCCTAGTAGTAAACTATGGTTATACAGAATATGGTTATATTGAATTTAATAAATACATTTTTTTTTTAATGCTATTTTTATTATCGAAACAAAGGCTTAATAGTTTATCATATGTTGTGAAATCATAATTTTTATTTAAGATAAAAACATAACATTCATTAAAAAGAAATATATATATAAAACTGAAAGTAAAGGTTATTTATCATCAATCCAAAATAAAAATTGTCTATTGGCAAAAAATGATACGTAACACGAGAATTTGGCACATGAAAATAAAATGAAATGTCTTGATTATGATTGCCTAGTAGTTAACTCAAGAATTTTATTTATTAAATTTATTAATTTAATTAAATTCATTTTTCTTTTAATGTGATTTAAATAAAAACAGTATTATTATTCTTGTGAAATTTAAATTTTAATTTAACATGGTAACATTACATTATTCCAAATAAATTCTTAAAAATTAAAATATTGGTTATTTATCATCAGTCTGAAATAAAAGTAGCGTAATGCAAAATTTTCAATTTTTTGCATTTTGATGTAGTTTTCTATTCTCTTCGCTATACAAAAAAAAAGACCTAAAAAATAAAATATACAAAATAATCATCGATTTATATTTAAATTAATAGTTTGCAGCAATAATATTTAGTTATCAAAAAATAAAGCATAAAACTACTTTCTCTACTTGTTAATGATAAAAAAGTTCGGCTTTTATATAAATAAAGTATCAGCAGTCATTGTTAAATTAAAAATTATTAAATCTGCATACAATGACATTGGATTTAACATGTTCTTTAATATGTAAAAAAGTATTATAGACGAAAACCAAATTTTATCCTCAGAATGTAGCATAACAGTAATATTTTAAGACTTACTTGACCTAAAAAATGAAAAACTCTGAAAATTATAAATTACAATAAACAAAGAATATTTCAACTACAATAAAACGTGACGCTATGATAATTATTTTAATGTTTTTCATTCCTCTTGATCAATACAGAATACATTTAATGAAATTTATTTTTTTGTTACATTAGTCTAATTTTTTCAAGATTTTATTTCTGCTTTTTTGCATTTAACATAAAGACAGTTTAGTGTCGGTATTATTCTTATAGGGACTTATTTACTCAACACAAAAAAATTCAATAATATTTACAAAATTTTTTGATTTTTCTTCAATTTAAATTTAAGCACATTGTTCTTGGAAATGTAAAGATCAATGATATTAGATGATTTATTCACATTTTAAAGATTATCATTAAGATTTCGTTTGAGCAAGCGTAAGCAAAACTTATTACTTACCTTGAATTCAAGAAAAAATTTTGTCAAATTTTTATTGAAAATATACACACTTTATTTCACAGTATTTTAATGTAGTGTAAAAAAAGATGTAATGAATTTGATTAAATGAATACAGTATTTTTCGAGCCGTCTATCTTCACGTAGTCTTACCCACTAGCTATATAATTCACGAACTAACCCTCCAATAGACCCATGGGTTGAACTGATGCAAACCTTCCCCTCCTGAATCTCATAGCAAACACACGGTGAAATTAAGTAGCTGCATCGGGCTGCTCAGATGCAGTGTAGCTGTCAATCTTCACTATTTCAATTACCCCACTGTCTAAGTTCATTTGCCAATAGGCCACCTGAGTCTAGATGCATCAGTATCACTAAATTATTTGCAGCATATTAGAACACAGGGCCAGGTTTGATAACACACTAAATTGAAAAATATCTCTGAATATCATAAAAAATGAGATTTTAATTATGGTTTTTTTTTTCAAATTGTGTCTTGTTATTTTAATAATTCATGTTTTTAATTATCCATAGTTTAATTTATTTATTTTTTAAATCTCATAATAAATAAAATTGTCTTCCTTTACTTTATTCCCTTACCCTTATTAAATCTCGTCGCTGATCGTGTAGCTATAATCTTCTTCAATTAAAGCTCCCAGTTCCCACAGGAACCAGTATATCTGAGCTCCTTTCCCTACCAATCAGAACTATAACATTAGCATTTGAACGTTCTTTACTTGTTTTGTTTTTTTACCACCTCATGGAATTCCTTGATTCCTTGCTTGTTCTCAATGCTTTTTTAAAAAAATGTTTCGCAAACTTGGCAATAATTGAATATATTAATTTCATATGACTATCTTACAAAACTAGGATACAAATTATTTTGAAAAAATTATTTTAAAAAAATATTCAGTGTTGTGTTAAAGTATTAAGTCAGACTTAAACAAGTTGAGAGGTAAGGAGGAACCGCACACTAAAAGTAATAAAACTAAATGAATCAGGGAATACCTTGCTAGGTATATGCAAGGGATAGGGGTGACATAACCCTACTTCAAAGCAAAAATGAAGCTAAAACAGCCACGCCCACGAAAGGAAGATTTACGTTAAAGTTAATAGGAATCCCCTCTCCCATTGTAAGATTAGCAAGAAACATGGTCCGCTGAAGGTGGTTATACATAGGTGGCATGATTGCTGGTGGCTTACAAGAAATGGGGAGGGGCCATTCCGGCTGGTGCTGATGGTGGTGGTGTGATGACTTCAAGCTGCAGTGCCCGAAGTCCTTCCCTCGGCGAGGACGTCTACCAAGGGGACTGTGCTTTGCCACCTCCCAGGTCTTGTTGGAGGGGCGATCTCTCAGAACAGCGGGTTGGCACAGGCCTTCAGCACATCAAAGAATTGGTGGATTGTGATGTTTCTAGCCCTCTATAGGAATGTCCCACGGACGATTCACCGGAGGACGGAATTCTGATAGCTCTGCAGCTTTTTAAGCGTCGTTTGCTAGATAACGAATCTGTTTTACAGGGGTAAGAGCCACATTATTAAAGTATACTGTAGGGCAGTCGGCAGGTTTACGACGAAGAGTAAATGTGATTTGTTGGGATTTATTTATATCCTCCAATTTCGACACCATTCTTCGAGGATTGTGATATGGGACTGGAGAGTTTGGGATGCAATCAAAGGGTGATCACACATGTGTCATCAGCATACGTGGTAAGGATAGTGTTAGGAGTTGTTGGTATGTCAGCTGTATAGATGGTGTAGAGGATGGGACCGAGAATACTACCTTGAGGAACACCAGCGGATTGAAAATAGAGGGATGAATAGAAACCATTGTGGTTTACTTGGAATAATCTATTAGTAAGAAAGGAACGGTCCCGTATATTAAATATACAAAAAAGGCCATTGCAATCCCCAAAATATATATAATTAATTAATCTTGTCAAATTTTCGCCCATTTAGGCATCATCGGGACTATCAATTTTGAAAACATTCTTATTCCCGAGGGTAAGAGTTTTTAAAGGAATGAAAATAGTGAGGAGAGTCAGCCCGACGTCCACAGAGTTCGTAGGAAACATACCAGATAGCACCAGCGTTAGACCCTCGTAATCTATTGTGTTTGTAAATATATTCATGTGTAAACACATTACTTTGCGATGCTGAATAACAATAACAAAAGTATACCAAAATAACATACTGAACTGAGAATATTAGATATGACTATTTCTCGGTTACTGCTAAATCTTCTTTCTGGGAGAGATCTACCTTCTAGTCTGCAAGCTTTATCTCTCTAACCAAATATGCCGACTCATCCGAAGCTACCTCAGTGGAAGATTCCTCGTCGTACGGGTTGGCGAAAGCCTTTCCTCTCCAATCCCCACTACCTGCAGTGTACCCCAATGATCGGTACTAGGACCAGTACTATTTGTCGTTTTTACAGCACCGATAGTAGCCTTCGAACACCCAAAGGCAGTGGTAGCAGCCTATGCGGACGACATCGGCATCTACGCTTCCAGCATCTATACAAAAACAGCCCTAACCCATGCTCAAGACGCTGCAGCCACCATCACTGATGCCCTGCAAATATTGGGATTAGGATAAGCCATGGAAAAACGGACGCCATAGTGATGTCGTTCCAAATAGGAAAGAAACCACTGTCTACCACATTCAAAGTAGATGAAGTCGACCAGCGAATCTCCACCTCCATTCTCTACCTGGGCGTCACACTAGATAGGCACCTCACCTTCTCCCGTCACGTTCGGGAGAGACTTAAGCTGGCCCGCCAGAAGAGCTACAGGCTCTACCATCTCCTGAAATCCCTTACTAAGGCTGAAGCTGCAAATCTACAAGGATATAATCCGACCGACTCTGCTCTAAGGTGCACCACTGCTGTGTCACCTCTAGCAAACGACGCTTAAAAAGCTGCAGAGCTATCAGAATTCCGTCCTCCGGCGAATCGTCCGTGGGACATTCCTATAGAGGGCTAGAAACATCACAATCCACCAATTCTTTGATGTGCTGAAGGCCTGTGCCAACCCGCTGTTCTGAGAGATCGCCCCTCCAACAAGACCTGGGAGGTGGCAAAGCACAGTCCCCTTGGTAGACGTCCTCGATGAGGGAAGGACTTCGGGCACTGCAGCTTGAAGTCATCACACCACCACCATCAGCACCAGCCGGAATGGCCCCTCCCCATTTCTTGTAAGCCACCAGCAATCATGCCACCTATGTATAAACACCTTCAGCGGACCATGTTTCTTGCTAATCTTATAATGCCGTAAGGCAAAACAAGAAAAATTGTATGGAAATGTATTATATATATTATTTATGTATTATATATTTTTGTATTTGTATATATATGAAAAATAAATGAGGTTTTGAAAATAAAAAAACATTCTCAAGGTCTATGTGAGAGTCAGGGGGCAACGGTAGCAGCATGGTAACGCGCCTGTCTACCAACCCACAGGTTGTTAGATCGAATCTCCGGCCCCACCCGGGCTTTTTTCAAGCACAAAATAATGCAAAACTCAGTGACAATTTTCCCCCGGGCATTTGTGAGGACCGTTAGCCAATGGATAGCACTCACAAAAAATAGGGGTGGGAGTGACGAACCCACCCTGCGAAAAAAAACACGTCAAGAAACGCGCGATCTATTAGTAAATGCATCGTATAGAAATACGATGTATTTCTAATACATCGTGCGAGGACTTAGGTCTCCATGGTCTGTTGCCCATAAAATAATAATAATGAAACCGTTCTCAAGGTCTATGTGAGAGTCACTTGTATGTTGATTTTTACAAATTCACACATACGGGGAGAATTTAGCAAGAGCTGCCTAAAAAGATATCCGAAACAAGTTAACAACTAGCCGAAACGATTTATGAGGAATAAAAGTACTATTGAATTATTGATTGAATGATCATAACCTAAAAAATAATTATAATAAAAAAAAAAGTCTGTACCACTACAACCCATGAAGGGTCAGGGTTCAAGTATTTTGTAACGAAGTACTCTTACTAGACCAACGGTTGTGAAGGGAGGTATTTGTTCAGAACTACGGTCAACCACCAGATTTTACCCAATTAAGGGTACTCACGTTATGAGGCTAGGTGGACCCCGGAGGGCTCCCAAACCCACAGGGCTGAATAACGGATACAGCGAAACATAAAATAATTATCTTCCACAGCAGGATTTGAACCAGGATCCTTGAGGTCTCCCCCCTCCAAAAAAAAAATATTATTAACTGTTTTAATATTTTGAATAATAATAAATAACTGACCTTATGGTGCGTTTTCTATCAATGCAAATCTTATTAGTTTGAAAATTGGCTCTTAAAAAGGGACTTAATAAAGTAATTTTGAACTAAATTCAAATTGAATAACTGTAAAATAACTTGAAAATGAAATTTCTGCAATAAGAGCATTGTTGACAGGGGAAGTAAGAGATTGGGTAACATTAAGTATTCTCAATTGAATGGAAACTTAAGGGTTAATCATGATCATGAGGCAATTTAGTATTTATGGGAATATTAAATTCATCATTTTAATTTATTATTAATTTAAATTAAATTAAGATGATGAATCTAATATTCCTATAAAAACTAAACTGCCTTATTACTGTAGTAAGCTCTTAAGATCAAGTTAAATTTAAAATTATTTATTATAACAAACTTTTCAATCGCAATTTTTAAGACTGGGAACGAATACACCACACAGCGTTCTAAACGAGACTATTCACACCAACCAATCATTCAGGTAGATTCAGACTTTAATGAACCACATTCATATGACTTACACTACACGGACATTTCAATAAATGTGTACGACAGATGGCAACACTAGTCATCCCTGACGTAACTCGGCGTCAGCTGAAGAGGAGCTGGATGTGGGACCTCTTAGTGTAATCAAATAATTTACTTAGCTTCAGGAGGATGCACCACTGAGTGCTGTCTCCCTCATGCCACGCCTGAATAGTACAGCTCAATTTTCTGATTGTAAACTAGATTTACAGAAAAAAAAAAAATTATAAGTAAGATTTGTAAAATGTATTCATACATCACAAAGAGGTCTTATGATCCGCCACATCTTCTTGCTTTGAGGGTTAAAACAATAAACAACTAAGTAAGATCTCCTAGCTATATCTCTTAGAACAATACTCGATAGGAGGATTCAAGAAGCTCAAAATAAAAATTAGCAAATATTCAAATCTAAAAATTAATAATTAGATAAAACAATAGTAGAATTTAATTTAAGATACGAACGTTTGACTTCTAACTACTAGTTCACGGGTCTCATCCCAAGCATATAATGAACTGTTAAGAAGGTCAGAGAATAACAAGGGAAGCCGGCCATTTGAGGCAAGTAATTTTCTCCTTTATATTTGGTCTCACAACAACCTCCTCTCTTATTACTTTCCATAATTAATGTCCTTCATGCATAACAAATCCGACTTTTGACAAATAAGTTACTCCACCTCTGCAAAAGCCATGAATTTCTTAACTAGTTCAATTTGAGGGACATAATTTCACTGTGTACTAATTTTCCCACTATTTCTTTCTATAGTATTTCAATATTCGAAAGTAAAGTATTTTAAACGTAGGAAAATTCATAACAGAACGATATCTATACAGAACTCTTTATTCAACACTACCATGAGAAACGGTTCATCGACTCCTCGTACTTCGTCATCACTCTATCTTCTATTTAACATTAACATTAAATATATATTTTATATATGTATGTATAGTTGACCGTAAAAATTGATATATAGGGA
>NW_027105025.1:177373-197146 GCF_000696795.3 Halyomorpha halys
TTATTATTAGTGAATTATTTTTTATTATTAAGATTTCTACGTGTAAATAATAAAATTTATGTATGATAAAAAAAATTACCAATATTTGTTATGCAATTTTTATGTAATTTGAAATAGGATCTTTTCGAGTAGAGCTATTCCCTTTAAAAAAAATAATAATTATAACTTTTCATTTGTTAAAAAAAATAAATAAATAAGGAGGACTAGTCTCAGCTGATCACACATTTATTTTTTTTATTTTTTCAATGAGAATTTTTTATGTAAAAAAAGGGAAATATTTCTTCAATCTTCTCTAAAATTCTGCAATTCATCCGGTATATTTACTTTATTTCCTTACAATATAAATTACATGATATGATATTCTTAACGTTTCAATTCCCAACCCTAATATTCAACTCATTTGTAAATTAGTTCATTTGAAATCCACAGATCCTACTCTGAGTGTAATCCATTAATTATGGCAATAGGGCTAAGGCTAACACACGGGTCAGATATGCGTAAGTTAGTAGTGGTACCATTTCCATGTTACTAACGCATATTAGTTAGTGGAGTTATCTTCTGCGCTGGTGAAACTCCAACTCTCCAAACTGACATTATGCATTCTTAGCCCGGATCTGCACTCAATCGGCCGATCTTGGAATTATCTGTGTAAATCTAGGTTTGACTTGTAAATATCTCAAATTCAAATTATTTCCCCGTAGGACGAAGCTGTATGTAAACATGGCATAACGAGACGAAAGGTAAGTCATGGGAACTCCCTGGGAGAGAACCCTTATTAATACGGATGCTCCTGTCTGTTGCCAATTATGTAAAACTAGATCCATTAGTAGAAACCACAACTGGAATGTTTCCTAGTCACATTATTAACTGAGCCCGGTATAAAATTAAAGACAGATTATAGGGAGCGAGGAGGAATAAAATTTTTCTCTTCTATATAAAGCGACTATTATTAGGCTATATAATGTATTGACTGGAGTATTATTCAAATGTAATGGCTCGCTATGGCCTGGAAGGGTTCGGGATGTCTGGCGCCTCGCTACTGACCTTTTGTCTTTACTGTTGATTTTTTATACCCCCAATAACTACCACCCTACCCTGTCGTCTACACTCCCTGTATCAATAAGAAAAACATATCTGCTTGTCTGTATCAAATCCATTATACTTATAGTAAACACATTTATATTCTGTTGTAAGAAAACTGTTTTATTTTTACTTATTCAGGTTAACTACCTTAGACAGTTTCATAATAGTTTTTTTATAGCAAAATATATTCATCTTTGTTTGACAATGTTAGTAAAAATTATAGTCAAACATTGCTACAATATTTCATTTTAATCAAAATTGTTTCACACAGATAAATATCTGAGCACCGATAGCTACTCTCCCAATATTAGCTAATACAAAAACATGGCTTGTTTAAGGTAGTTAACCTGTATAATACGTAAACACATTTTTAATAAACTTTAGGCATAAAATTTGAATAAATGAAGTTTATTATTTATACATACGCTGATGACACATGTATACTGTCTGTAACTCGCTCGGCTACGAACGTTTGAGTTTTTTGGTACTGATATAGTCATTTTATTCCTTTTTTGAGCCAGGAACCACCAGAGTTATATCTAATTCAATAGTTTACTCTTATCATTGCTATAAAGTCGGAATGGAAACAGCCTATTCAGTGAAACTATTTTTCACCTCAAATATATTTTTAGATGAACAGCATAACGCACCCATTGCAATTTTGCTTTTTCCAAGTTACCAGATTGTGATTTCTTTACATTCCTTGTTCGATCGAAATACCTAATGCCTTCTGGCCTAATATAGAATTTTAAACACTTTTGAATACCTGTAAATTGTAATTACAATTTTCATTTATAATATTAGGGATAACTAGGATAGGATTAGATAGAACGAAGCATTATCCCCAGCAGGTTATCGACAGATGACATTGCGGAAGATGACCATATCCCGGGTGAGGGTTTTACCCCTGCTGATGATGTGTTGATGAGGGAATTGGGGTTGCCGATGAATGGGACAAGCCCTCTCATTATTGTTACAATTATTGAACACAGGCTGCGGTAGCTCTAGCCTCATAGCTCCATAGCCTCACCTATAGCCAATTGATTTTCCCAACCAATCTAATCACTTTTCCATCAGGCTCCCCGGCCCACTATGAGTTATTACCACAACTTGATGTCATCTCCGTTCGCGTTACCAATTGTAAAACTACTTCCTATACATTCTTGCCTGAAGTAAACCTGTTCATTGAATGAATAGCCATGGGACAAGAAAACGTACTGGCTTCTACATTCAATTCCTATTCTATCATTCCACCAAAAAACGTACTGCTTATTATTACCAGAGCTTCTTATATTTTTGATCACGGTGTCGCTGATTATGAGCGGCCTTAGGCAAGTGCGACCAGTAGAGCCGCGCAGTTCCCCGAGCTGATATAAGCTCATCGCTCACGATATGAATGAAAATAAAATATTACTGATAAATAATACTTCAAAACGTTGCCAATTATCTGCAGGAAGTGTAGAAGGGGTTTAGGACCGTCTAAACTGCACGAAATGGTAAAAACAGTACCTTTATAAGCAAATTAGAACCTGAGATATAAAATAAAATGTTTGGGAAATCGGTCTTAATTTGAAACTTCTTTTTCTCCCATATAAAATCTAAAATATAATGGTATAGTTTGGAAGAATGGAAATTCAGCTTTCCAACAATGTCGTTATATTGGATTTGGATAACATTATATTTAAATTAAATTAATTAAAAATTAAATTATGAACTTACTCCGTGAAAGTGCGACATAAAAAAAAAAAAAGGCAAAAATTTCTAATTATTGATTCTTATGAAAATTCGTATTTAAGTGTTTCAAAAGACGTTAAAACGAATTTTCATTGGTTTTTTCTGAACAAATTAGAGAATTAAAAATGGTTCATGTTTCATAACGTTTTGAAAAAAAGTAATTTTTCATTCGTAACTCCATATATTTACAAGTACCTGCTACACTAAAAACCTGATGGAACATCATTTGAAGACATGGTCTTAGGCAAAGTCGCGGCTGCCCCTAGATTGTTGGAACCCAAGGAAAAAAATGAACTTATGTATGGTTTCTTTTTTTGGAAACATGCTATAATTAAAAAGGGAATGACAGGGAAAGATGATGTCTAAAAAATCATCAGAGTTTAGTGCAAAACTGCATTATATTTTCATTGTTCGAGCCATTGGTAAACTTTGTTACCAACTATTTAAATTCAGTCGTTTCAATGTGTGTGTGTAATGAGCTGAGGCCAGCTACCCGCTAATCCCCCCCCCCTTGGCGAAATCCTGCCTATGCCTATGTTTGAAGAAGAGCAGTAAATATGCAAAATTATTGAGTCCTAAAAGAGCTATATACATTCGATAGTTCCCAAGGTATATTTTTTGAAAAAACTATAGCTGAATTTATTTTCGGAAAATCAATATCTCAGGAACCATTAGACGTACTATTGTCGGCTAGCACACAATTCAAAGCTAGTTAAATCCACTATAAAGTAGTTATAACATATTTCTTCGATAGTAAAATAGTTTAGTTTTAGGTTATTTGACAAAATATGTTAACAGGATGTTGTTTTCTAGTTGTTCGGAATTGTTAAAAAAACTAATGTAAATTTTGTTGTAAATAATTATTTTTTGCAGATAAATAGCCATTAGTAAATAAAGGAAAATAATTGTATGGCGGGTTTGAGTCTTCAAAAGTAATGAAGGGTTTGATTCATGGTGGTGTATAATAATGTAATGATATAAGTGTATTAAACATATTAAACTACTACATATTTCAATAGTTTTGTATGTTTTGTTAATTTTTTAAATATTTTTAATGATTATCTCAATATTCATTTTTAAAAAAAAGATGTTGGTTATATTTTGAAATTGACCTGTTCCAAAAATATTTTCTAAGACGGAGGTTTCTTCTTCTATTTTAGTCACTCAAAAGACTATCCTTAAACTAATGGGATTGTTAAATAATAATCACAAACCATACTACAACCTATAAGAATACGTCAAATATTAAACAAACTGCATATACGCATACTCACATTATATAGTGACGTTAGCGCCAGATTGAAAATGAGTAACTGTTAAGCCAATTATCATCGGTAGCGTGGCCGAGCGGTCTAAGGCGCTGGTTTAAGGCACCAGTCTCTTCGGGGGCGTGGGTTCGAATCCCACCGCTGCCACTAACTTTTTTTCTTTTTATATATTAATAATAATTTTTAACAATATTGTAATTCACAAAAAATGATATAATAACATTGACAAATAAACTTTCTCAATTTATAAACATTATTTTCAGGGTATTAAATAAAAAATATTCTTTCTGAAGTGGTGTCACATCACAGTATGTTGTCATCGTTACAAATAATTTTTCAAACTAAATTTTAAAAATATAAAATTTAAGCATTGTTTTTCACTGTAATTTTAAAACTTTCTTAGAGAAAAAAAAAAACCTTAAAAACTAACAGTTAAAATTTAAAAAAATACAGAATACCATTTTACACACTTTTTTAACCTTTCATATATTTAAAATAATTATTAATAATTATGTCATTCACGAAAAATGTTGTAATGATGTTAGAAGTTACACGTTCTAAATTTGTATACATTATTTTCATATTATTTAAATACGGGTGTAAATATCTTTCATTTAGTAGTGTCACGGTTACGGTTTTCGGTACTCCGTAAAAATTATAAAATTCAACTATAATTTCCCACTGTAATTTTCATACTTTATTAGACTATCCTAAAACTAATAGCTAAAATAAAAATAATTATTATGTAAGGAATAGTATTTTGTTTTCCAAATAATTCTTTAAAAGCCATTTACAGTATAATTTCCCGTGTTTTAGTTACGGAAATTCAAATTCATAATTAATTTCATTTGATATGAAATCAAATAGTTTTTCCTACAATCTATATTTTTTAGTATAATGTTTGTTTAATCATGGATACATTGCAGAGAGCTTAGGAAGTAGTAATGTATTACAAGGAGGTAGTACTGTATTTTAAGCAAATAGTAGAGTATTTTTAACAAAGTATTGTATTTTAAGGAAGTACTGTTTTATGAAAGTGGTAATATATTTTATAAAAAAATATTGATATTCAAATTCCAAACTGGATAGCTTTTCGGATGGGTCTTTGTCCACCTGTCCATAAAAGGCATAATTGATTTTTTTTTTTTATTTTAAAACAAAATAATGTAATCTAAAATGTTATTTTATTTAATGTATCTGAAAGGAAATACAACACTATTCTGGGAGGGGTTGGTTTATCCGTTAGTACCACGAAGTAATGTCAGAACAATCTGCCTGATTCCAGGCTATATCAGCATCTCGTGGAAGAACTTAATAAAGACTGCATCAAATTAATGTGGAAATAAAATATTTTTTGCCTCCCCCCCCAGTACAATAAGGCTTTTAAGGTCATTTTTTATTTCATAATTTTAAAACCCTCTTTCATACTTCTAGTCACGTTTTACTTTATTACTATTTGCATTATAATTTAAATCTCAAGGCTTAATTGGTTTTCTTCCTTCTCTTTCACATCTATTATTTTTTCTGTCATTCTCAATTATATCTAAAAAAAATTATTTCTACTAACGGCTCTTTATTTAATATTGACCGAGAAACATTTAATGTAATAATATTTTTTTTTTGTTTTTTAGATGAATAAAATAATGATCGTTCTAAAAATTGGGCGAATTAACCCATCATTATTTTAAAAACCTCTACTAATCCAATCCATAAAAGATCTTAGGTTCAATAATTGGTAGTAATTTTTTTTTACTAGCTCCTACTCCGCTGATTCCTAATAAATGTTTTCGATGACCACTTCATCTCGTTAAGGTCATTGAATTCAGTGGCATTTCTTTTCTCTCAAAAACGGACACTTGAATAAACAGGAATATGCATTAGACAGGTTATCCTTTAACTCTCAGGAACTCTTAGATAAAAATTAATTTCTTGGTTAAAATCATAAATAGTTTACTGCTTAGAATTGATGTTTAATAAAAAAGTTAGAAATTAAGAACTAAAAAAAAAGTGTAAACTTCAGATTTGGAAGAAAGTTGTAATGCGAGTATTGTTATATTGTTAACGTTAGAGTTCATGTACTCGTTTCAAAATGGTGGTTAAACAATTAAGATTTAGTAATGTTATTAATTTTAACATACATTATCTGAAAAATGGATAACTCAACAATACATTACAAAACTGTCAAATTTTAATTTGCTATTCTTCATTTTTTTCATAATTAAATCAGTTTAAAAAAACTGGTAGGGACTTAAAAGCCGCAAACAATTTTGTTTTTATTTTAAGACACTCACTCTTCAAACAACAATGTGTTACACTTCTGTGAAGTTGGCCCCACATCCTCTAAATTGTTTTGAGTTCTGGCAGCCTCTTAGAAATGATTCTTAAAATTATTCAAAACTCTAAAACTCTTATGATGGTGATGTCAATTCCAAGAATTTTTAATTTTCAACATTTCTTAGGAAACTAATTTATGATCAAAAATTTTGGTAGATAATTATGATAGAAGTTGACCGTGGATGACGTACGAGGAGAAAATGGTTGGGGATGCGATAAAAGTGAAACGCAAATAAGTTGGTGTAACCTATTTAATTGTGCCAATGTTTCGGCTAGAGTTTCTAGCCTTCTTCAGGGCTAAGAACAGAACAAGATAACAACCACAGTAAGTATAGAAAATAAAAAAGAAAGTATAAACAGAATAACATAAAATGAATAATTTTGCAAAATAGAATTAATAAAATGAAGTGATGAGAGAAGTGGGAAATAATATGTATACAAAAGTAATTGAAAAAGTGGGTAAAATAACATAAAAAATGGCATAACATAAAAAAGTGGGTAAAAATAATTAAGAAATGAAATTAAAATGAAGTTATATAATGCAAAGAAGTATGAACATATTAGTTATTAATAATTTAAAAATTGGAAAAAGAAAATTGAGAGGAAGAAAATATATGTAACAATTTTGGTAGATATTAGTTTTTGGAGAGTTCTATTAGCACCCCCTAAGAGTTCTACTAAAAGAATTATAGGGTGACCTTGGGCTATACAATTCCACACCAGTTGTCAGCATCTACGATGAACAATCGATGCGACATCGATGACAAAACCTCGATGTTGAAAAATATCGCCTGAAATACATCGATGTTTTTTTTTAATCCATTTCCATAACATAAGGTGTGTTTCAACGACTACGCATGTTCCGGACAGTCAGAAGTTGTTGACGGAACTAGGGATGCGACATCGACAACAAAAAACATCAATGTTTTAAAATATCAATTTTCAATATTAAAATATCGTTGCTTACAAAACATTGCCAAAAATACATCGATGTTTTTGAACATCCACGATGTCGCATTCTTATTTCCAAAAATCATTTCTGGCTGTCCAAAGCATGCGTATCCGTTGGAACAGACCTTATGTTACTGAAATGGATTTTCAAAAACAACAATAAATTTTTGGCAATGTTTTGTAAGGAACGTTATTTTAATATTGGACATTAATATTTTTTGTTGTCGATGTCGCATCCCTAGTTGATAAAAAATAATTAATTTTATAAACAAATTTTGTTGGCGCTTCTCATTTTAATATTTTTTAAAAATATTTTAATCCATACCATTTGATGAGTTCAAAATTATAGCAAAAAAGTGTTGTTTTTTTTTAAAAACGTTTTTCCAGTATAATAATTATATTGACATTTTATATTTGTTTTACTGTCGATTTTTGACAGAAAACGAATTTATCTAACTCTGGTACTTTTGCATATTTCAAAATAAAAGAAAAACTAAAATTATGATAATGGTATAATCTAAACTTCTTGCCTTTCTAAAAATCACAGGTATAAAATGTAAATTAACATAAAACTAAAAATGCTTTTATCGCTGTGAAATTTCATTAAGGAAAAACGATCGATCTTAATATTATTGTAAAATTTTGACATTATTTTAAATTTTAATTTTCAAATGGGAACGAAAATCCTTTCTGGAAATATTTAAAGCAGAGTATTTCAAATGGTGTTGAGTGAAACGTTATAAAACTGATACAGTTCATAGTTTCATATAAGAGGGCAGTGACAGACCCAACTGGTTCATAAATTAATCTTTTTAAATATTATTTAAGCGTTGAGCATTTTGCTTATATTGGGATATAAACGTATATATTTTTCTAGTATTTCATATTTATACTTTTGACCATCTTCCGTTAACCCTTTGATCTTGTTATTGTCACTTTTTTATGTTATCGCCCCATAAACCCAATTTAGTTTTGTACTGATCTCCTCGCAACGGTAAGAATGAGCAGTTCTCTCACCAGTACACTCCTCACGTGATATTTTTTTTTCTCATTTGATCACTTTGCTCATCTGGACACCCAATGCGTTTCATATTTTAAATCCTAAGCGGAAGGAAGAAGATCTAAAGTCTTTTACGTAATTTGGATTATTCATAACAATTGGAGTTCTGGCAATGGTCAGATTCTCCACTCAAGTTGAGTGTTTGTGGCTTTAGTACACTTGCTCTGCCTCCGCTGGCTTATTTCCAGTGCGGCGAGAAGGATGCGCTGGGATCGTATGAGCTCTGCTCTACCCTCCACACGTGGGAGATAGAGTGGGTTCAGGGACCCTCAGGTCGATTGTGTAAATATTGTATAGAAGAGTGTAAATGTGACTAAAAATTATTTTATTTTTTTTCATGCACATAGTTTGATTATGTTCGTTTTCTTTATCTTACTGTTCCTATATATTTTAATTGAGATTTTATTTAATTTTAAGTACTTTTTTCTTTCATTTATTTATTTATTTTTCATTCTTATTTTATTTTAGTATGAGTGTGAACATTCATCACTATTACACATTGCCCACAATGGTGTGGCAGATTGTAATATATATCAATAAATAAAAATTTACAATTTAAATTTCAAACTGTATTATAAATTAATCGTAAAGCTTTTTGTCATCACTACATCCAATTATATAAAAAAAAAAAAAAATGGTCTACTATGAACTAAATGTTCGCGGGACAACTCATAGGGAACAGAATAGAAGGACGAAATTGCTGGATTAAAATTGTGTTATGGGTCAACAGAAGGACAAACTGTGAAAAAGATCAGTTTTATATTATAGTAACATTTTTTTTTTTTAATTTCCAGAATGATTGCTAAAAAATTGATAAAATTCGAAAATGTCTATAAAGAAGGCTAGGAATGATCGACTATGATGCTTGATATTTGAAATTCATCCGGTTTTATTAAAATATTATAAATATATTCATATATTACCACACAATTCTAGCGATGAGTTTCATCTACAAGA
Organism: Halyomorpha halys; assembly: GCF_000696795.3. Classification (NCBI taxonomy): domain Eukaryota; kingdom Metazoa; phylum Arthropoda; class Insecta; order Hemiptera; family Pentatomidae; genus Halyomorpha; species Halyomorpha halys. The sequence continues at coordinate 186,761 of NW_027105025.1, forward strand.
GGCAATGCAAAATATTCCCCCTGTGAAATATCTGTTTTGTAGCGTTGCTTCTGTTTTAAGGAAAACATAAAAAGCGATTGCCCTTTTTCCCTTTTTTTTTTTCTTTCTTATCGCCGAAGCTGCTATTTTTTGTAATTGAAGCCTTGGATTTGAGGAAACGAACAATTTCCTTAAAAGCCTTATCGGGAATTAAAAGTAAAATATTGTCCTCGGAGGGAAGTTTTACTAATTTAATTTAATTCCTTCTTCTTCTCCTCGCCACCCCCTCCGCTCTGCGCTCCCTCTTTGCCGGATCAAAGAAACGGATAAACTAAATCAATCTATTTCGAAACGGGACAAATGAGACCTGTTAACTGGGGCAAAAACCCTCCCCCTTCAGTTCCTATCAATTTTTGCCTTCGTTTTTTACTTTTATTCCTTTCCTTTACTTTATGTTGCTGTTTAAGAAAGTAGTTCCTCCTCGGTCCGGAATGGGCGATAACAATACAAATTCCCCTTCTTCTTCGAAACTGTTCCGCACTAACTCGGTTTCCATTAGTACGAGGGCGGAATGTTCATCAGGAAGGAAGAAATGCAAGGGTGCTTATTGAATTAGAGCAAGGTTAAACTTTCCCCCCGTTTCGGAGCCAAATCGCAGCCTATAAATCGCCTAAACCTAATCAAACAAATAGCCTGAAAGTTTTTCCTTAGCTGCTCGGGGGAAAAGGTAAGGCTTTAGGTAATATGGGTGTTAGAAGTGACAAGCTATGAAGTAGAGTCGAACTGCGCACGTAAACTGCATTTTTCTGTTTCTTCGCTCGCTCAAGATTGTTTTTCCAATTTGGTCGCGATTTATATTCTAGATCTGGGAAGTTGTAAGCCCTCTACTGAGCCAATAAGTTGAGAGCATAAATTTTTTTTCTTCCATTCTCCACCGCTACGCCTGCCTTTGCTCAACATTAGCAGTATATATTGCTGTATTTCCCTCCAGATGTATTTTTTCTGATGATTCACTACGTTCCTGTTTTACCTCAAAGTTCCATATTTCTTGTTATTATTTATTTTATTTTTTTAAATTAATTTATTCAGATTCAGAACTGGTATTCAAATATAGATGAGTAAATATGTCTTATTAATATAATAATTAGTTCCAGGAGTGTAAAATCAAAGGCACCCTAGGAAAACATCCTGGGTACATAAGACTATTTTTCATACCTCAACCGAAATATTTCACGCTAATTATGCGCCACTTAAAAAAAAAAAAAATCTTCTAGAATTCTACTCCTTTATCTTTATTCTTTTTTTTCAACTTATTTATTGATGTTTGAAACTGTATTGCATAAAAAACCTTTAGTAAATGTGATTAGTATTACAATGAATACAGATTTCCAGAGAAGGTATCACTTTAATACAATTTCTACGTTAGAAGGTCACAAGGCACCTGTTTTTTTTTTTTAGGCACCTCGGAAGATTATCAGAATAGAAGAGGAAGCGAGGTTAGAAATCACTTGGTTTGTTTAATTAGAAAATTCAGAATGGAAGGATTAATTTCAGGTTTGGGCCAGATCGGGGGGTTGTTTGTTATTATCATATATATATATAATTAATTATTAGGTAACAAATAATTCTCTATGGGTAATCAGGAAAAGAGTTAGTACAGTTTATTTGTTAATTATTTTTATATTTCTTAATAAAAAAAAAACTTCTCATTGATGATAAAATGTTTGAAAACTTAATATTTAAAAATAAAATCAATAATAGAGAGACAAAGAGAAACCTAAGACTTCATAAATCCTGATTGTTTACGACCGATATAAGTAATTAGAAATTAAGTTCATATTCTCCCCATACTCTGTTAGCTCCCCGGCTATCACGCCACTCATGTATAAACCGCCTTCAGCGGACAATGTTTTCCTCATCTTATAATGCCATGAGGCAAAACAAGATAAAATGTAAATATGAGGATATATAATTTTTTTTCCTAGGTTAAGTAATATATAATTGTAATTGATTGAGAATAAATAAATAGAAGGTTAGAAAAAAAAAAAGTTCATATTCCATATTTTTCGAATTTGTTATATAAAGGGTAGCGTGGCCGAGCGGTCTAAGGCGCTGGTTTAAGGCACCAGTCTCTTCGGAGGCGTGGGTTCGAATCCCACCGCTGCCATTAGTTTTATTCAGAATTAACATATAACTGATATCAAAATAGAGACAGATAAGGTATCTTTATTTCAGAATCAAATTTTTAATTTATTTTTTTATTAACCTGCAATGTTTTTCTTAAATTAATATAATAATATAATAATATAGTAATTATTACTTCCATTTAGTTTTTGTATATTTTAAATGCATATTCTTTTTCTTCTATTATTATTATCCTTCTATGAGGTCATGCCATGCAGTATATTGTCAAATGCATTGCCTGGCACGTTTGTTTAATAAAGTATAAACCATTTATAATGACTCGGATTTATGTTCAGGTTTCTAGGATAGTTCCTAAAAGCCCGGGAAAGAAAGGTTATTTCAACCCAATTTGTTATGGTTATATGAAAAATGTATATATTTATAATTCAAAATTGATGACCCTGCCAAATATACCTGTGAATAAAAATAATGGCATCTATTTTAAAACGTTGCCAAAAACTAAATTAAAAAAAATAATTTTTTTTTAACCATTTAATAATACGAAAAACCAATATTTCATTCATTAATTTCAGCAAATATTATGGAGGCTGCTAGTCCTATAAACACACGTACAGCTCTGTATTTCCTCTTGATTTACCAAAATAAATTTGCAAATTTCAATATTTCATTTTCTGGAAAAAAAATTTTGCTATATGAAAAACGATATTTATATTTCAAAAGCTATTAGACGTACAGGATATCTGTTAGCACATAAATTAAGCTATTTGAATCCAATTGTTAATTTTTATCTACTGTAAGAACAGCAGTCTTTATCTTTGGTAAATTTAATAGGAAAAATATTTATTATTAATTATCAGGAAAAAAAGTTTACTTTTGGAAATATTTATCTCTAGAACTATTGAACGTTAAGAGCTCCATTAGAGCTCATATTTTAGAAAATTTACTCTATTTTAAATAACGTATTATGAATGGTGCAAGTAGTTTTAAGGTTATGGAGTTCCGAATGAAAAATAACCTAAAATTTTAGGTTTTTCTGTTATAAAAATAAAAATCAGAGGGCGTACACTATAAATACTTAAATATCTACATTTGCAGTATCTCTTGTATAATATACAAGTAAATACAGTCTAGGTAAAAATCTGGACCTTTTTCCAACATAAAATAACGCCACTTTGATTGGCTAATACATAAATAGCCATCGATTTTTACGATAACAATCAGAGGTAGGAAGTTTGATAACACTATCGGAATGGACAATGAATAGCCATTTTAAAGCTTATCAGGAAGAGCGAGATAGCCCTTCACGAATGAAGAGAGTGGTAGTAGTTCTCATAGGGTAGCTCCCGATGGAGAGTGGAAAGTTGAAAAAGTGTCGAAAGGTAATGGCTCGAATTCAAGCGGACCACATCACCACTTTTCCACTCCTAGAGGAGATAAGGGAGAAGGTAAAGAAGGAAGGAGGAAGATAAGGAGAAGCAACTCTTCCGAATCTGATTGCTTCCTTTTCTACCCTCGGCCACAAAGAGATTAATATCTCATGAAAATACACAAACCGCTCCGTCACCGTGTCCGGCTACCGCTAACACTTAATATATCTCCAACATATCTTCTCTGAAAAGAATAATATTAGAGATCCCTCGTTATTAGGAATGTTCTTCTAGATATTCTGTCATAAATGACTAACTAAAATCTAATATTTTGTAGAAAGTAATCAATCAAAATAAATTTAATAAAATAAATTGTTAAACTAAATTTTTTAGTACAATCGTACAATAGTACAGAAGTTTTGTTACAAATATGTGGATCATCCAAAGGACAAAAAAATTCAGAGAGATGTTTAGATAACGAAATATTCTAAGAAAAATTTAAAAACAAAAAAATAAATAAAAGACAATCAAAATGAATCAGATGTGTTTATAATTGACAATGGATTGGTAAGAGGAAAACATATAACATACAAGATAACAAACTTGTTAAAAATTAAATTTAAAAAATATTCAAAATTTAAATTTAAATATAATTAAGTACAGGATGAAAAATCTAAAATAAAACATAAATAAATCAAACTTGTACTTACCCGTAAATGATAAAAATAGAAATTTACATCATGAATAATGAAGGAATGAAAAATATATTAAAGATGTAATGAGAAGCTCGAAAACAAAGTAAAATAATACAATTAACGATCTAGAATATAAGTCAAAGGATAGTAACCTATATAATACCTACATTAATTAAGTTATTTTACTTGCATATTTTCAGGATTATCATTATATCTTTAATTTCGTTCTCTTTCACAGATGATTTTAATGTTTATTATTATTATGATTTTAATGTTAATGGGTATATTTTTTTATTTTAACATAGTTGTAATACTGTTTGTATTTAGCTATAATGAAGACCAAAACGTTGGCCCAATAAAATAATTACCACTTTCACTGGTCACCGCATTCCAAATCCTCAAAAATGACAATTAAAATTACATAAATATTCGTGAAAATGAATAATAATATAAAGGAGAAAAGTGATGAATGACTTTAATAGAAATCTTTTTTTATAATAATAATATAAATATATGAATTATAAAAAAAAAAAATTAATGACAGACATATATATAGTAAAATTATAATAATCAATAATCAAAAGAAAATTGTACTAAATACTCAATAAAATAAAATATCTAACATTGATTAATATGTCTACAATTAACAAGTAAAATGGTAGAATAATAATAACTAGTAATACCTTTTAAAAAATAAACATTGTTTATTTCAATGAAATAAAAAGTTTGCATGCATACTTCCCTTAATGGATAGGTTTTTTTTTTTTATTCCCCCTTCCTCGCCATTTCTGGCAAACGGGGTTCGGCAGCAGTGGGACAGTGCGCCTAGATTACTCATGCCACTGCTATCAATAATTATCAATTTTATTTTACCACTGGACATTTTTATTTTTTGCATCCGTCCGAGTGCGTCCTCCAGCACGCAACTTGGTCCAGCCCTCCTGGTCACATTCTGCATCTGCTTCTTCAGCTTCATCTTCTTGAATTGGTGACTCGCCGATCCAGACTTCCTTACATAAATTGTGTCGTGCCGACCACCTCCTTCCACCCGTACATGAATTCCCTGAAAAAGAGATAACTCTCCTCCATCAGATGAGGGAAGTCCGACTTCATAACATGTCCTTAAAAGGATCTTTGGATTGGAGGAAAGCTTGCCTGAAATTCACTCCCAATTTTATAGTAATGTTCTGTCTAGAAAGTAACATTACATACTAAAGTTCAGCTTAAAGCGCTAAACTGAAATTAACCTCTTCCAATGACCTTCAAAATGGGTATTCGTGATCTTTAGTTTAACATGTTAAAGCGTGTTAAATGGAGAAATATTCCTTCCTCAGTCTGTTAACTGAAGAATGACGTCACGAAACAGATAATTTTTTTTCCAATCCCTCTAAAAAACAGAAAAGACAATTGATTAGTGAATGCTTTATTATGTGAAAAAGGAATACATCTTATTGAGTATTACCTTTTACTACCTTTGGTATTTTAAGGTTACCTGTAATGTTTATTTATTAGTTGTGAAAACAGACCAGCTGATCTTGTCACCGTTTTATTTGTTGTCGTGTTAGGTTACTTACTCGTAGTTTGTGTTTTTTTTTTGTCTTGTGTTTTGGACTTTTTAAAAAAGACAATCAGCAGCCAAACTTTTACACTTCTACTTTTCAATTATTTTAGGCATGTTGTAATAAATTACTTTAATCAAAACTTAGAAGTAAACAATAATATGAAGTTTTGGAAGGAAAGGTTACTAAGCAAGTTGCTCAGAAAATCCGCTAGGAGCTCTTATGCATTTTCCATTTAACATGACTTTAAATAGGGCTGCTCACAATGCTATACTTACAACACTTAACATGGTAAAACATTTTACATTTAACACAATATCATGAATACCCCTAATAGTTTATAAAAGTTTATTTTTTCTGAGAAAATCCGACAAGAAGTAACATAAATTGATCGTTGAGAATATTATTAAATCATTGTTATTATATTAACTTTTATTAATATATAAAAAAAGTTAGTGGCAGCGGTGGGATTCGAACCCACGCCTCCGAAAAGACTGGTGCCTTAAACCAGCGCCTTAGACCGCTCGGCCACGCTACCCGATGGACGACGTGAAAAAATAATTTAAATACAAACATAATAAATCAGCATGTTTCAGATTGCATTGATTCGGGGTTTTATTAGCTTAAAAAAATACTTTACAAAAATTCCCAAAAGTCAAGTTCAATGTTTTTAATTAGGAGAATATTAATATATATTTATTTATGACTAAAATATATATTATATATATAGTTTTTGTTGATTGTTAATAATATGTATTTTTGTGAATCTTGAGGATCACTATGAGACAACAATATTTGGAACTTTATTGTTTGCATAGGCTCTACAATGGAAAACAACAGGTTTTTAAAACAAAGAATTTCTTCTACTATTCTTTAAAAAAACTAAAAGGTACAGAGTATAATTTAAGAATAATAAATATAAACATTACTTAAAATTGTCAATTATAGTATGTTCTGCATTGATGTGATACAACTAACATTAGGTTAGGGGCAGAACTAAATAAGGGCGAAAAATATAAGAATCAGAGTATCTTAATAGACACATAAGACATAATTAATAATATTAAATATATATTTTTTTTACTTTTGTAATACTTTTTACTTATTGATGGATATTACAATCTGCCACACAGTTGTGGGCAAGGTAATAGTGATGAATGATCACATGCATACTAAAATAAGAATAAAAATAAATAAATATATGAAAAAAATCTCTCTTAAAATATATACAAACAGAAGAATAAACAAAATGAACATAATCAAACTATGTGTATGAAAAACTAAATAAATAAAATAACATAATGATAAAATAATATAATCTCTAGTCACATTTACACTCTTATACTTACACTATTATATTTACACAATCGACCTGAAGATCCCTCAGCCCAATCTATTCCAAACGTGTGAGAGGTAGAGCAGAGCTCAAAAGGGCGCAAAGGGCAAGTGCGCTAAAGCACCAAAGATAATTAGGCAAAATGTTAAACTTAAATAACATACTGACTACCTGCTAGAAAGACCGGTCACGTTTTGGAAAAACAAAATATAACCACATTTACCTTTCTCCATTTCACCACTCAGTTATGGTCCAAACCTAGAGTTAGTATATCACAGCGATGTAGAAAATACTTGAATAGATAATTGTAAGTAATGTTTATTGTTACTAATCTTAAATTATACCTTGTAGTTTTTTTAAAATAATTAGTTGAAGGAATTATTTGTTCTAAAAACAAGAAAAACAATTGTTCAGTACAATGACTATGCAAACAATGAAGTTGCGAAACGTCGCATCAATATAGTTATACAGTCTTATTAACTGACCCTCAAGATCCACAATGTTTCTGTTTCCGTCACCAACTTTTCTAACAATTATGCATCTTCAGGTAGGACGAAACGTCGGTCTTCTTATCAAGACTTGTCTTGGACAAACATTTTTTGATGTATGGTCCACATAATATATGTTGTTCATTGTTTACAATGAATTTTACAGATTTTATTTTTTTAATCATTAATTTTTATTTTATTCAAATAAAACAATGATCCTTACTTTGTATCCCAAACCCTCCAATCCCACATCACCACGACCTCAAGCCCACAGTATCCTTTAATAATACCCACTTATTCCTGTCGAATAGATCCGTTACTTAAGAATACATCTCGACAAACGACTAACATGGAATCCTCATACAAGCCTGAAAAGACAGGAGACTGCTCGTCGATTTCGACTATTGCAACATTTACTAGACAGACGATCTGAACAGCCATTCCATTACAAAGGACTGATCTACATGACTATTATAAAGCCTATCTGGACATACGGAGTTGAGCTTTGGGCTCAACTAAACCATAAAATTTCTCCCGAATCCAATTCTTACAGTCCAAAATTCTTCGTAAAATCTTTAATGCTCCTTACTTTGTCACGAATCAATTCATCCATCAGGACCTCAATATTTCATATGTTGGCGATTTGGCCAGAACCAGATACCAATCCTTCCATGCTAAACTTCCCAGCCACCCAAATCTAATTGTTTCTAACCTGGCTTCTCCTTCATTACGTAATAATCCTCCTAGGCGTCAAAAAAGATGGCCTCGAGATCTTCTTCTCTAGAAATGTTATAGGAGTTCTATCAATGGGTAGATGTTTGTATCATGTCACTATTTCACCTATAGCAAATTTACTTGTTGTATATATTTTATACAGTTGTAAATAACAATAAATAAATTATTTAAAAAAAATCTTAATACTCTTTCTGTATATATTTATTAATATTTTTATAATACATTATATACCAGAATTAGAAGGTCGAAAGATCATAAGTCATAAATAATATAAAGTTAGTCCAAGGGATATGTTAATTTTTTACGCTTCTTTTAAATGCTTGATTTAGAAAGTCCTGCTAACAAAGAGCATGTAACAGTGTGTATTGTATTGCGGGCTATAATTATTTGTCCTGCATTGCTAATCTGTAGGAGCCTCATTTCTTTTTTACAAACGCCCAGTATGAATAATATATAAAGCAATTTTTATTATCTGGAAAATACTGGCTGGGAGTTGTTTACCGCAGGAGAGGGGGAGGGGATATGGAGATATGGTAATCTTTTTGGCATAAATGTTTACTTATTAGTCTCCGGCTGGAGCTAAATCCAGTCCTCAGTATAATATCATTTATTTTTAAGCACAATTAGTTTAATATTTCTTATTTATGGATGATACATATTAAAAACTATTATAATTAGATTAAACATTAATAAATTACGGGTCATATTTATGAAAAATGTTTATAACAGTCATAACTATGTAATATGTTTTAGAGTTCTATTTGACGGTTCTGCTTTAACCGATCACCTTGCAACTGGATATTACTGTGGAGGCATGTTCAAGAGTTCTGCGGCAGCAGGCAGTTACTCAACAATTTATGATAGGAATGTTTAGTGACAATTAAATGATTGAAGACTTAAAAAAAAAAGTCTCAAATCTTATAATACTGCATGATATTTCGGTCCAAACTAAAAAAATATGGTGTTGTATGCACATCACAGAAATTTCACTTACCACAACCTAGCAGCGGATGTTTCAAAAATTCATTTTTTTTTTTCTATTTTCACAAAAATTCGTAAACTAGGATTTCTTGAGGTGTAGAAAACTGTATATTAATTATGCTCTGCCTAGAAAATTATGGCTGAAACGTTATTAGGTTTTTACTTATGAGTGTTCTTCACTGACTGCACCTCTAACCATCTTCTCATTGAAAAAAATACTTTTCCTCTATCTCAATACCAGCTCAATCTATAACAACTTATCAAACCAATTACTCGATCAGCAAATTTTGAAGCTAATAACCTAATGCGACAATTGTTATAAAACTCATAATAATTAATTATCGGTAATAAATCAATTGATATGCGATGGACACAAATTTGAACTCAATAAAACCTAGTGGCAGCATATAAAAATATTATATACTTTTTTTATGATAAAAAATTTTCCATGTACCTAAAATACAAAACAAGATAGGTACAAGATGTACAAGAGGAATACCAAGTTACTTGAATGAATCGGGAGCTAACCGACATTAATGGATTTGTATTAATGTTTCTCTAAAGAGCAAACAGAGGAAGAAGAGAATGTGCTTCAAAGGCAGAACAGTGACATTCCAGCCTTATCTTGTTATTTACAAAGGATAGCATCTACCTCCTCCTCCCCCCCCCACCTTCACTCCCTCTCCTACCTTCTTAATGCGTCTCAAACTTACCTTCGCTCAGATCTAATCTCTGTTTTGTTAATTCATGAGCGGAGATTCGATTTGCAATGGCATCCTCTATCCTGCCATTGAGGATGAATTGTATAGATTATATTCAAAACAAAAATAATTATACATGGTTTCAGCAAACATATTTTACTTGATTTCATTTTATTAATATATATTGCTATGTATGCTATGGAGATTTACTTGGGATGCCAGGATAATCGCTGAAGGCAATTATCCAAAATAAGTTAATTAATTAATTATATTGAGTCCTAAAAACCTATTATTATAGTTGGATTCATTTCCAAAGGCTGTTTGTGTGTTTACCAGTTTACCAATTAAATACCTTTATATTTATAAAATGTTGTTACCATTAATTATATAGTATAATAAA
>NW_027105025.1:200966-221161 GCF_000696795.3 Halyomorpha halys
TGACAATCCTCCGAGGCGCCTGAAAAGAAGATGGCCACGAGACCAGCTAATGTAAAATGTCATTAGAGTGCTACCAATGGGTAGTTTCTCTACATCCCTGTAACACTCAAATTTAACTTAGATCAGATTTACTAAATGTATTATAATGTACAGTTGTAAATAGCAATAAATAAATATTAAAAAAAAAAAAACTTATGAAGAATTTCTGGACGAAAACGTGGCCAAGTTTTTTAAAGTTTACATAAAGAATGCTGAAAATGAGATAACTGGGAGATCTTGTTTAAATGAGTTTTGCCTCGAGACTAGATCAGGAAAAAAATATTAAATTTGAAAGTAATATCTAATTGTAGGAACATGGTTCGGCTGGCGGTTTAGGAAGGTTAGAATACTTCAATGGACTCCATCAGGGCTAAATGAAAGATACAAATCTGTAAAGTATAATAACTAAAATATAATTATAGAAAGTTATGTACTAAACAAACGAATTCTAATTAATCCATTTGATTATTACTCCAGTGCTACATTTTTTTTTTCAGTTGGCTCTACCGACCTTGTAGATTTTTGCTGCCAAATCAGGCTTCTCTACCCCTTCTTCTTCTTTTTTTTTTTGAGGGCCCCTTCCCATGTCCCTTCTGACATGAGAGGGGGAAGTTTATCTAGAGGTAACCAACCTATTCTAACCATGAAAGGGAGTCAAGTTTTTCATTTCATGGGGCCGCCACGAAATGAAAAAAATCCACCCTACAGGCCGGATTCTAACCAGCGCCGCACGCAGTTATCAGGCTGCTGAGACCTGCGCTTCAACCACTGAGCTACGGACGGCTCTCTTGGGCTACTTCTTTCCATTTTTCTGGCATCCCACATGTTCTCTTGCCAACTATCATAGGATTATTTGTTGTGTAGAGGCGTACTGATGGATTGCTTCAAGCCACATCTCCCCATTCTAACTTCCTTGCTTTCATATCAGGAGAATAATCAGTCTCTGCAAGTAGCTTACTGTTAGTTCTTATCCTCCATTTATTAAGGCTTTGAACCCATATAGCTGAAGTTATTGTACAGAGGCCTTTCCATTCAAATCTCTCGATACTGCTGTCAAGGGTACATGTTAGAACCTAGGTCACGCAGCTGTATACTGGCATTATATCATGGCATTATACACTCTTATTTTCAGGTTTGTAGACATGTTTCTGATTTTAGTATTCAAGACCGAGAGAAAAGGGTTCTGTTTGCGATTGTTAAACGCTATTCTATCTCAGTCCATTGATCAATGAGATTACTGTGGAGACATGAGGCGGACTATGTTAGGGTGAATTGTTCAGCTTACAATCGTATAATTTGTTTTATCCTTATTTACTTGCAAACCGATTACAATTTATGTTCTAACTGTTTTGTCATTTTTTATAATATTTATTATCTCACTGTCTTTGAGCCGTGCAAAGTAGGCCATTGGTGACCAATAAATTGCTCTGACCATCTTCCCACAGTCAATTAATATAACACAATCAACGTGACAAGACTCTTAGTTGGGTCGGGATCCATTCAGTTATAATATATGTGCCCAGTAAGTATCTTATTAACTTTATTTATTTATTTTTTTATTGTTTGCGAAAACTATATTTCATTAGACTCAGTTTCATATTTATTTTTGTGCCTTCCTGTTCTTTACGATCCATTCGTACAGTGATACAGAGAAAATGTGAAAGCATGACATGTAATTGATCTCGAGAACCAAGACGATATGTATATTATAGGAGGCTGTGTAGATATCAGGTTGCGGTAAATAACAATATCTGCTAATGAACATGTAACACAATATGCCCGTCCTGCCAATAGGCAACAGAACATAACACACAACTGCGATTATTGAGGACACCGTTGTAGTTGGGGCCTATGGCAACTTTATGCTCTGTTATCTGATAATGAAAATGGCGCTGCTATTAAAGAAGATGTGTACCATTGCTTCGGCTAATAGTCCAACACCCCATTATCTCTTCCATGTTCTGGCCTAACATGTCCGCTATTTGATAATCGCCTGGAAAATTCAGGATCGTGGCCTTTATTTGACTTTAGATATAAATGACTTGCATTTTTTTTTTGCAAAATGTTATTGTTTGAATTTGAATAATTTGTCATATTCCAGTTCAGATAAAGAATATAATATTACTGGAATAAATGAAATAGTTCAGACATTTGACACTTGGATTCCAGGAACTGAGATGTCTTCCTTTGGCTCGTATACCTCAAAATATAAAATAACAAGAATGCTAAATCATAGGAAAACGATAGTTGAAGATTCATAATTATGAGAGATAGTTGACCGTGGATGACGTACGAGGAGAAAATGGTTGGGGGTGCGGTCAAAATGAAACCCAAATAAGATGGTGTAACCTATTTAATTGTCCCAATGTTTCGGCTAGAGTTTCTAACCTTCTTCAGGGCTAAGAACAGAACAAGATAACAACCACAATAAGTATAGAAAATAAAAAATAAATATAAACAGAATGACAAAATGAAAAATTAAAAAATATTTTTAAATCATTAATAACTAATATGTTCATACTTCTTTGCATTATATAACTTCATTTTTATTTTATTTCCTTAATTATGTTATTTTACCCATTTTTTTCAATTTCCTATTTATACATTTTATTTCCCAATTCTCTCATCACTTAATTTTATTAATTCTATTCTGTAAAATTATTCATTTTATATCATTCTGTTTATATTTTATTTTTTATTTTCTATGCTTATTCTGGTTGTTATCTTGTTCTGTTCTTAGCCCTGAAGAAGGCTAGAAACTCTAGCCGAAACATTGGCACAATTAAATAGGTTACACTAACTTATTTGTGTTTCAGTTTGACCGCACCCCCAACCATCTTCTCCTCGATAGTTGAAGATTATTTTGTCCAGACACTATTGTCCGGCTTGTCTCCTTGTATTCCATAGAAGCTATAACTAACTCTAAAGCTGTAATCAAACTACTTTTTTTAATAGCTATCCCAAGAACCATAATATAAGCGACTCAAAAATAAAATGATAACCCTTCCATAAGCCCCCCGCCTGCAACGGGTGACATCTATTGTTGTTGAGTGTAGTCTTCCCAACAAAGGGACAGCTGTCCTACCATCGATTGTTGATCCGATGACAAGGAAACTCAAAACTCGTTACACCTTCGGTAAATCCCGCACGCCCCCCAATCGGATTTAAATTGCGAAATAATTTGAAGTTACTATGGAGTGTGTAGTCGGCAAATAAAATCGAATTAAAATAAATCTAACGTTTTTCTAATAGTCTCAAAATTTAAAATCAAACTAGAATAGACACTATAGACCACGTTGAAAACCTTATACAAAAAATGTTGCTCGTAAAATATCTGCCAGCGAACTTCAGATTCATGTTTAGTAAAAACAAAAATTTGGGAAAGCCAAGAATTACGACAAAATCTTCCCCCTCTTTATTTTTTTGTTTTTAATGCGTATTATTCAGACAATACATACAAAATTTTACTGTTTAAGGAAAATAAGGGTGTGATCAATGGTTAATTATGACTTTGTACCGTTTTTCACGTATTTATATATTGTATGCATTTTTTCTTTCTGTAATTGTTTGATATTTTAGCGTTTTTTTCACATTATTTAGGAATAATAGTGCCAACACGTTACATTCTAATAAAAAATATTAGTAAATTGTGATCCTAGGTATAACAATAACCCTATATTTTATATATGTATTGCAAATAACCGAATATTAGGTAGGTAGGATTGTTTACCAGGCAAAAAAAACCATACAATGCGAGTGGATTTAAGTTAAATTTTTATCTTGCGAAAATCTTTTTTTATTTGTTAACACTTTGCGCCAGGGGATAGAAGATGTGAATTAGAGAGGGAGATCTGAAAAGGAGATATATGTGATATTGGGTTCAATTTCCACCTGCAGAAGTCAATTTTATATATCGGTGGCGAATAATGAATCTTAACATTTCCACTCTGGGTCTCCATAGGTCCTCAAAGGAATTGGAGTCGATATTTAAAGAATGATAATTCCCCTCAACCCATTTCATTTGTGGCTTTTAATTATAAATGAAACAATTAAATTGATTATCCGTTTAAATAAAAAATAAAAAAAGTTGATTCTCGATTTGCAGTACATGGATCAGGGGCTGAAACTATTGAAAAAAATAACAAAGAGTCCTCTCATTCAAGAGATAATCTCAGGCACCCTGAATAAATATATATATAGTATATATATACACATATATACATATATACAGTATATATACATATATATAGTTGATCATAAAACTTCATTATAAGAAGATGGTCAGGGTTGCGGTCAAAAAAGAACAAATAGTTATAAGCTAGTTGCTCTTTTTTGACCAAAACCCTGACCATCTTCTTATATATAAATAGAATAAATATTTTTAGATCTGTACCCGAATACAATATTTTTTTTACAGCATAGTGGTTCAGTAATAAAAAACAAAAAAGAAAGAAAGAAAGAAAATAAAAATGTCTTTGATACATTACTCCTCAGATCTAGACCAATCATCCTAAATAGATTGAATGATTTTCTGTTTTCATTCAAACGAGAGCGAGTTTCCTTCCCTATTAGCGATTTTCCAGCGCGTTTCCACTAATCGAATAACGCTTTCCCTGCAATCCGGTCCGTTAGGTTAAAGCTGTTAATTGTGCGGTTTCCTTGGGGATTGGTACTTTCCGCTAAGATGGAATTAAACTTAGTTGTGGCAAGTTAGTTAGAACAGCCGGTAGGTATTTCCTTTTGAAAAGTTAATTGCGATCCGCCGACGCTCAGCTCTTGATAAACTCTTGAGATAAGCAATTTGTTAGCTGGGGCACACTTTTGAGCGGGTCTTAACGTGATAAACAAGTAAGCCGGTATACTTTAAAAGTAATTCGGCAGCTTTGAGGGGTGAGATGGCTTTGAATGTATACTGTTGTCCTGTCCTAGTAGGTCGCATTCCGTCTGGTTGAGTCAATTTTAATCATCATGTTTGCTAGGTGGTGGTTTTTGTTCCAATCCCATTTAGATATTATTATACGACAGTTATCTCAGTAGTGACATCAAGGTATTAAACCAGAATATGCTTCTTTTTTTTTAATTGGAAATTTTGTGATTGATTGTGTCTAATGTATGAAAGGAAGCTGGTCCGAGTGCGCTCAAAAGAACTACACATTCTTTAGTAATTAAAGTACATATTGTTTGTCAACAATTTGTCCCACATTTCTTGGCATCATCAGGGCTACAAAAGATACAAATAACTAAAATATAACTGTTTCGGTATGCCAGGATAATTGCTGAAGGCCATTATCTAAAATGTTTATTAATCAATTTACATTGAGTCCTACAAAACTATTATTATTATTGGATTCTTTTCCAGAGGCTTACTTTCCGTTTACCAGTTACCAATTAAATACCTTTGTATTTATAAAATATGGTTTAATTAATTATATAATATAACAAGGGGTGGTATTGAGTAGTATAATAGTATATAAACGACATCAAGGAAAAATGTATTTATTTACATTAATATGATTAAAATGATTGCCATTAAATATGATTATTATATTATTACTTATTGCCTAATATATACTTATAGCTGCTGATTTGGATTATTCATGTAGTGAGTGTTGTAGCCGTGGTTGTCGTCTCAGCCGTTCAGTTCTATTTCTAAAGAGCCCTTCTTAGGACCTCTTCACTAGCCCGTCTTCTTACTACTGTCCCTCGACTGCTTCTTCATGCCTCCTGCCCCTACTTGTTCCAAAAAGGGGTATCGCCTTCTATTTCTATTTCTCATTGGTGGTAACTTACAACGTCCCTAGGTCCTTAGAGGTGGCGGGGAATAAAAATCATTGCTTTCGGTCTTTACCTGTCTTAAAACCTTTTACACTAGGTTTGCAAAACTCTGGTATAGGACTAATGTGGTGTAAAACACAGGTTAGGAGTGTCCCCTGATAGGTATCTCACCTCGATCAGGTATCGGAACATTTGGCAAGACTTTAATAATATTAATAATTGTTAATACCTCGATACATATCACAAGATATTATGAAATAAAAGTAAACTAAGGTAAGATTGAAAATGATTCAAAATATTTAAAAGTTAATATAAAAATTAACAAATTAAATTAAAGAAAATACAAAATAGGAAGTGCAGTGAAAAGTATAAATAAACAAGAATTAAAAAAAAAAGTATTAGACAATTAGTGAAAAGAGAAAAGAGAAGAACTTATAAAATAAAGAGGTCAAGAAAAACAGTTTAGAACACCTACCTTTCTGAATGACGGAAAGCTAACTAATGAGTTCCAGGCGGATGAACATTATCGACATGGTCCGGGATTAAGGTAATTTTACGGTTAACAAACGACGTTACATTTGAAAACATAAAGATATAAGAAAATATCTAATATAGGTAGTCATTAAATGATATACATAAGTAATGGGAGAAATGACATAAAAATTCATATGGATAAAATGCAATAAAATTTAAAGAATGGAAACATTAAAAATAATATAGAGAAAAAAAGAAAATATTAAAAGATGATTAGTAGTACAAAGGTGTAAATTTATATAATAAAAAAATGAATTATAAATAATAAAAGTGTAAACTCTCTGGTTATCTATTTTATGTATTTTTACTAATATTTTATACGCTACGTAATTTTTAACTTAACAATGTTTTGTTTATATTTTCAATTGTTCACTGTAGACTGGAATTGTATGGTTGAGACAATCAACTATACAGTAACTGGTACTGGTATTTGGTGGTGGAACAAGTCCGGCAAGTGGGGGCCTAGTAGTCCTTTTTGCCAACCCCTGACGGCTACCTAGGTTGCCGCCACGTACTGACGGTGGGAGTGTCAAGATTCATTCTTTGGAACCGCCGAAAAATGAATGTTTAACTGCCCCAGGTGGGAATCGAACCCACAACGAACCGAGCGCACTGCGATCTGCGCCACAACCCGCACGGCCGTCACGTCTCTATACAGTAACTTCATATTGTTTGTAAATTGTCGATCCATTGTTGTTTTACTAGTTATTTATTTATTTATTATTTTTTTTTAGAAAAACAATATTTCGTAATATTGTCAACTTTGTCTGAATAATTAATATTTATTGATTTTTTTCATAGCACATTATGTACTTATTGGGCCAAATCAAATCCCTTCTACTTTCTATCGAAATGATCAATCGATCTTGTCATAATCGTCTATTTTATTTGATTCTTGATAAATTTATTGATTGTAGAAGTTAGAGAGCGCAAATGATCAATACGAACCTAAGTCATAGTTCAAATTTTAGCAATAATTTTTTTTTTTTTTTTTTTCTGAATAAAATGGATCTTGAATAGTACAAAGTGAGATTTTGATTGTTTGATGAATCTGCTTTCTGTTGTTTTAGAAAGTAAAATTTTTTTTTTAATATCTGGACACCATTTCGGAATATAGATGCGATCGTTTATAGTAGACCATACATTTCCTATGATGTCTATGAATGTCGAAACCCGTTCTAAAAAAAAAAAATTATTGGGTTATTAATTATTCCCTTCATACTCATATATTATATGATACGAGATTAATTTTTGAAAAACAACTGTTGCTAGTATATTTATAGTATAGTTAAAAGAAGAGAGATATGAGATGAGATAAGACACTAAGAGATTACAAGAGACACCAAGAGACAGACAATACCGTAGAGCAACCTGTTGGCCTTCCTTCGTCACCTCTCTCCCTCCCTCCTTATCGGATGCCTCTGTTTCAGCGGTACACCCTAAAGAGACCTCCGGTCAATCGGAATGGCAGTAAAACCAAAGATAGGCGTACAGATTGATCATCAGACTGATGGATTGTCGATAAAACTCTGCTTTGTTCATATCGTGCGTTTAATCTTATTCTTGCATGTAAAATTTAAAATTATAATAATTTTAAATCGATGGACATTGCACAACATTACTGTTTGGTACCTCATTGACAAGTAAGCTTTCGTCGGGCTCAGCCTAGGGATCTTCGTGATTGAATCTGCCTGGCTTGAGAATGAAGATATTCATTCGAACTAATCATGTCGGGATATCTTAAGGAATTATTTTATAGTCGTGGAATGAAATCTCAGATTGGAACGTTGTCGGCTCATATCCCAAAGAATCAACTCATCATAAATGTAGTGAAGAACACATCGGTTCTAGTTATACTAATAGTATAAGAGATGAAAATAATCTGTTATTTCACCCCAATTTTTTATTACTTTATGGAAAAATATGTATAGTGACCAATATAAATTGATGAGTATGCCAAGTATAGTTAGAGGGTGGTTAGGCTACAAAAAAGGGTTTAGGTTACAAAATTGTAGCTGTTTCAAAATGTTAAAAAAAAAAAAATACTACTTAAAACACTAGAAAACTTAATAGAACATAAATTAAAGGAGAGTAAATTTATACATGCACAATAATACATGAAAACTAATAATACAAAGATAAACGTCATAAACTAATTTATATTAGCCTAAAGTAGCTTTAATGTGAGTGCTAATAGACGTCTGAGATATAGATTTTCCATAATAAATTAAATAACTACTGATTTTTCAGTAATTTATTAAATATTGTTAAAGGGCTTATATTTTAGTAAATTTACTCTACTATAATGATGTTCTATTAGGTTTTCTAGTGTTGTTGGTATTTTAAAAGATATAGAGTTCCAAATGGAAAATTACATTCTTTTAACATCTTGAAACATCCTTTTTTATTCCCCCCTAAATAGTTGGCAGTCTCTCAGTTTATGAGAGAGATTTCGAATATTTAACAAAAAAAATAATAAAAATTTCAATAAATACAATTTTTATTTATTTAATGTGATTCACAACTGTACAAATTATATATACAATAAGTAAATATGTGGTATGTTTCATTCACACTTGAAAATCTTGGGAAGGGACCACCCATTGGTGGTACTTCAAGCATTAATTTAAATTAGAAGGTCCCGTGGCCATTTTCTTTTCAGACGCCTCGGAAGATTATCAGGGATTGTTAAGGACGAAAGATTAAGAATTAATGGGTTGGGATGGGTTTGGAATGAAATGACACATATCTGATTTGGGCCAAAGCTACAACGAATGGGATGTTAAGGTCTTTGTGGATGAGTTTATTTGTAACGTAATAAGGAACATGAAGGATTTTACGTAGAATTTTGGATTGAAAGGATTGGATGCGGGAGGAATTTGATGGTTTGGTAGAGCCTAGAGCTCAATTCCGCATGTCCAAATTGGTCTGATTATCGTAGTGTATACTAATTTTTTATAGTGAATGGGAAATTTAGAGCGTTTGTCAAGTAAATACATTTTAATTTTATCTATACGGTATACTATAATTACTAATATTTTTTATTACACTAAATTCAGAATTCCAAATGGGAAAAATGACAATTATATGGTAAATACGGGTACAAGAATTTTAAATATACACATTTATTTATCACCCTACCCTACCTGTTTAGGCAATACAGGTGTTCGCAAAAGTGGGTACAACGCATTGCTGCAACATATTTTGCTCTTCTACAGTGGCCTTGCTGGTGTAGATTTTTCTTTCCTACCTGGGGACAAATGTGAAGAGCACACAGCTTCCTTCCACCCGTACACGAAGTTTTCTTTCTTTCACACGAGTGTGGGTTGTCTTCTTTCTTCATTAGTTAAGGGATATCGCTCTTCCTCATCATCTTGGCTCTCAGTGCCTCATAGGCGGTACAGGCAAGTACCTGGTCCTAGTCTCTGGAACCCGACAAATATACACATAAAACAAAGGTAAAAATTGTTGATATGGATAATTTAATTGTTACAATTTTAGGATGCAAAGGTGCATGAGTATGAGATAATTGTCCCGAAACGTTGTGCAAGCAATTTATAGAATAGTTTATATTCTATTTGGAAGTTTTTCACCTCAACGATTTAATAAATTAATAATCATATGAAATTTTCTAATAGCCTTCATTGGCATTTTTTCAACTAGTAATATCATAAATTAAAAAGAATGAAAAGTGGAAGATCTTAAATTCCAGGAGAGAAATTTACATTGCTTGAATTTCCAGAAAATTATTCATGAAAAAAAGATGGTCATTGATTGCTAATTGCTAAGGATGGGACGGCTTTAATTTTATAGTTTCTAAGATTTGGCGTAGTAAATCTCTGAATAGATGGTTATTAATGGTGTAAGTAGGAATGTCAATTGTTAATAATATATAAATTAACAAAATATTTATACTAAGAATTGTAATAGAAATATTTACTATAAATAGTTTTAATATTTACTAATCAGTAATAACCTCATAAGTCAGCAGAATTGACATGCCTTCACGCACTGTGCTCAGATAAAGACAATGATCTTATCACTAATTATGCAATTCAAAGATAATTGTATTAAAAAAAAATCTAGTGAACATTGTATTTATAATAAATTTATCAGTAAAATAAGGTTTAAAATTTTAATTGTAATTAAATTCATTATCTGTCTTCTGCTGTACGTATTACTATTATTAGTACTTATACTATTATACTACTTGTACTATTATACTATTAAGTAGTACTAATTAGAAATAGTACTGATCGGATTAAACGAAAATCTCTATGCAACAAGTTTCCGCAGCTTTTTATTTCAAGTTAGTTTATATTGAGCTAAACTATTCAAAATGTTTATATAATAAATGAAAAAGGTGTCTGTCTCTGTTTCATCTAGGATTATATTATTCTAATTTATGACTTACAGAGAGTACATGAGGCTTAGGAGGAAGTATAGGATAAAACTAAACCAGATTTGCATATTTTTCCGATTCAGCAACTTCAATCCAATTTTCTTCTTTTAGTGTTATAAAAAAAAATCGGAATTATAAATAAATGATTAAATATTAATTAAATCAAAAATTCGTATCCATTTTTGTCTCAACACATTATTTTTCACCAGTCCAACGTTTCGGCCATTCTAGCCATCCT
Organism: Halyomorpha halys; assembly: GCF_000696795.3. Lineage (NCBI taxonomy): Eukaryota > Metazoa > Arthropoda > Insecta > Hemiptera > Pentatomidae > Halyomorpha > Halyomorpha halys. The sequence goes on from NW_027105025.1 coordinate 211,955, forward strand.
CAAGGACATCTTCAAAATAATTTCTTCCTCACATTAATTTAAAATTTCTTTTGCAGGCTATTCTGCCCAGATCATTTTCTTTATTATAAGTTAAAAGCCTATTTTTTAAAATTTATAATCATTAATATTTAATTTTCCTTATATAAGAGGAGTGGGAGGTTATAAATGGTTTGTTATATGGTAGTGTAATAATTGTGGATAATCTTATATAAGAAAAATTAAATATTAATGATGTTAAAAAGTAGGCTTTTAACATGTAATAAAGAAAATGACCTGGGCAGAATAGCCTGCAAAAGAAATTTTAAATTAATGTGAGGAAGAAATTATATTGAAGATGTCCTTGAGGATGGCTAGAATGGCCGAAACGTTGGACTGGTGAAAAATAAAGTGTTGAGACAAAAATGGATACGAATTTTTAATTTATTCAATAAATAATTACCTTGTCTCAAGAAATTGAAATAATGTAATTAAATGATTAAAGTTTTAGTATTTTAAACATTGAAATTAAAGACTGGTTTATATTAGAACTAGCCAACCTTCAATTATAATTTAATTTTATGAACGTCGAATCCGACTATAACAACAGTTACTAGACAAACGGTCTAAACTTCCAATCTATTACAAAAGACTGATCTACATTACTATAATAAGGCCTATCTAGACATACGGAGTTGAGCTTTGGGGTTCCATTAAAACTTCGAATTCCTCTCGAATCCAATCCTTACAATCGAAAATCCTTCATAAAATTCTCCATGCTTCCTACTTTATCACAAATAAAATCATCCATGAGAACTTAAATGTTCTAAATGTAACTGATCTAGTCTGAACCAGATATCTTCCATTATAAACTTCCTAACCACCCACAAGTTTCTAACGTTGCTTCTCTTCCATTCCTGAATATCCTCCGAGACGTCTGAAAAGAAGGTGGCCTTCAGACCTTCTAATGCAGAAATGTTATAAGAATGCTATCAAGAGGTAGTTTCACTAAATGCCTGTATTATATCCTTGTAATCTAACGTCACATTTACTAGATGCATTTAATGTATATAAGGTTGTAAATTTCAATAAAAAAATTATGAAAATTCATTTACTGTTAAAGTCCAGAGTTTCGTTTATTTTTAATCTATCTTTATTTCTGTGTTTTTAACTATATGTTATTTTTTTATTTACCTTCCAATTGGTTTTATTTTTTATTTTAGTTAATTGTAATTTTTTTTTTTTTAACCCACAAGATTTTTTGTAAATCGTGGACGTTAGTTGAGGTTTGTTGTGGTACGTGAGTATATTACACTCGTAAATCGTTGTGATGGCATAGTATACAACAATAGTACTCACTGCAGTGAAATTAGAGCCTGGATTAGTTAAACCTTAAACTTCCTTTTTTTGTATATATGTATATATAGTTGACCGTAAAAATTGATATATAGGAAGATGGTCAGGGTTGCGGTCAAAAGTGAAACAAAAATAGTTTACAACTATTTTATTTTCCAACGTTTCGCCCCACTTTGCAGGGCTTCATCAGGGCTAAAAAGATACAAAATGAAACTATGTTAAGATAAAATGATAGAAATAAAAATAAAAAAAAAAATAAAAAGATACAATGAAATTTCCCTTTTTTTGGTTTCTAGTTAGTGACTAGATATTAAATTAGTGGCAAATTTAACTATTTTATTTTTGTGTAAAGCAAAGTGTTTCAGTTTTATTTTTGTAATTACAAGATAATATTTTTTTTTTATATTTCAATATTATTAATTGTGTCTATCAATTGGAAGTATTTTTTTACCATTTCATTTTATTCATTATTTTAATTTTTTGAGAGATTATTTTCAGGTCCTCTGTTTTTTATTACTAAAACAAGAGAATATTTTATTCTGGGGAAGAGACTGAAGTAATTTGAGTTTCCACCACACCGACCATTTTACGAGACTGTGTTATTTGTACTAAGTGAACCTTAAAACGTGTATTTCTGTTAAAAACTCGCGTTTTAATTTTTGGTGGTTACAAATTCTTTCCCTTGATGTATAGATGGAAAAATAAATAAATCTATCCCGTTACAACCAATGAAGGGCCAGGAGTGCAGTACTTTGTAAGGAAGTACTGTTACTAGACCAACGGTTGTGCAAGGTGGTGATCTATTGAGAATCACCCTGGACCGCCAAATGTTTACCCAATTAAGGTTATCCACATTATGAGGCTGAGTGGACTTCGGAAAGACCCACAGGACTAACTCAACGGCTGCAGGTAACAGATGATAGCCAGATTCAAACCCTATGTGGTCCTAGGAGTTAGTTGTTCATTGGCTCACCAATAAGCTACCCATTCCCACAATACATAGTTAAGTGAAGTTAAAAAAAATAATATTTGAATTTTTTTCAAATAATAAAATGTACTTAAATCTTCGGTAAACAGTAGATAATAATTTAACTAATTTCTACTGATCAAATGGATTCAATCTTTTCAGTCCAAAGTCCTTCTTGTAACCATTAATACCCTACTTAATGACCTTAATATCCAATTTATGTCAGACCTTATTTAATGCACATTCTATGAGAAACTCATTCATCATCCTAATCTCTTGGCACAAACTCTATCGAGAGTTATCCATCCCTAAAATCATCCATAAAGGTTGAAAAGACATATTATAAATTATATTAGCCTACAGACATATTATAAATAGTTATATTGGAGTTCTGTAATTGGGCAAATTCTCCACTCAAGTTCTTAGCGTCTGCGGCTAGTGCCCTCACTCATCCTCCACTGGCTTTTAATACCTGAGAGAGAAGCGCCGAAATCTTCCGAAGTGCTGGTCTTTCCTCTACAAGTGAGGGAAGAGTTCGTTTTGGAGTTTCTCAGGCTAAATGTTAATATTATAAATAGGAATAAATGTGTTTAAGATATTATTTTATTTTAAGTTTAAAATTGTTTTCATTAATTTTGTTTCTCTTCTGTTTCTTATTTCGAATGAACTCTATTATCCACATAATTATTATCTGTAAATATATGACAAAAACTTAACCAGCTCATTATTTTAAGTTTTCATTTTTATTTGTAAGGCACATTTTCTCAGGATTGTTTGTTTAAGGATTAACAAATAATTATTCCTATATGTAATAATCATAAACAAAATTTGCAAATTTTATTTATATTAAAGTTAATGGAAATCGCTCTTTTTTTAATATTGACTTTGAAAACATCTTCTATTACGCCTTCCTCATAATTGTTATGTATAAAAAACGGTGTGTTATGATAAAATATGATAAAAATTGTTTTAAAAATTATTTTTTAGAAAAAAGAGCAGGATTTTATCAGGCTCCGGGTCATGAGTCAATGATATTCCTCTCGTTAAAAACAATTGATTATCGTAATTATATGTTATAATAATCTTGTATGGTCTTCATTCATATCTGTGAATATTATTGCAACCACAACATTTAAGGTACTTATACATACTTTTATTTTATTTGGATTTTATAAAAATCAATTTCCTTATGTTTCTACTAAAAGATCGCTACCTTTAAGCAGTTTTTGAAGATCCAGTTCCTCTATTAGATATTTCAATGGAAGAACGTAGATAAATGTTCTTTTTTTTTTTTTTTTTTTTTATGATGTGACAGACATTAAGAATGCAGTAAGAACTCCTTTAATTTCTGGAATTTCTTTAGGCAATTATATTTATTTTTACTTTTTCATTTGTTTTCGAAAAATAGTTCACTTCATAAATTTTTGTAATCAATAATATTCAGAAACACATGTCTAGTACGCCTCACGGATTTATATTCTGACTTATATAATTACGTTTTACATAAGCAGATCTCATGTCCAACTTCTTTTCAGGGGCCTCGGAGGATTGTCAGGAATGGAAGAGGAAGCAAGGTTAGAAACTAGTGGGTTTGGGTGGCTAGGGAGTTTATAATGAAAGGAGCGATATCTGGTTAGGGCTAGATCGGTTATTTGTGGAACATTAAGGTCTTTATGTATGATTTTATTTGTGACAAAATAAGGTGCTTTGAGGATTTTACGAAGGATTCTGGATTGCAATGATTGGATATGAGAGGAATTTGAAGGTTTAGTGGAGCCCCAAAGTTCAAATCCATATGTCCAGATTACAATCATGTAGATCAGTCTTTGGTAATGAATTGGAAGTTTACACCATTTGTCCAATAAGTGCTGTAAAAGTCGAAATCGACGTGCAGTTTCCTGTCTTTTCAGTCTTGTGTGAGGATTCCAGGCTAGTCGTTTGTCCAGATGTAGTCCAAGGTAGCGGATCAGTTCGACAGGGGTAAGGGCAACATTATTATAGGAGACTGTAGGGCAGTCGCTAAAGTGATAAATGAGGCAAGGAAATGAAAATGGCTGTACGTGCCAAAAAAAAGCTTGTTTTGAGAAAAACGAAAAAATAGGTGGATAGCCACAATTTTTGTTCTAAAATTTTGAAAAAATTACAGCTCTCAGAACTAAACAGTTCCAGGTAGGAACTTCCAGTGGCTACTTTTTAGATTGATGCCGGTTTCTTCATCATTATTCCGTCAAAATCTCATTTTTCGTATTTCTGGCACTAACAGACTTTACCATTTCCATGCCTCAGTTACGTATATGTATAAAGAGGGAAGATCATAAGGATTGCTTTTCAATTATTTTCCGTGGCATTTTGGTTGGAAGTATTATATATATAAAGTAAATATAAGGTTATAAAAATAGATTTCCGTTTATTTTTTCACATTTTATATTGAGTAAATATTAAGCTATTTTTAGAATTATATAACGAGTATTATAATCAAAGTTTAAAATAATCCCCTTTGATTTTCACTTCGGAGATCTAAAAGAGAAGATTCAATGTCAAGGATGACGGAGGTGACCTAGAGCCGGCAATTGGGCAATGACCTCAAGAACTCAACTTGCCTGTCCCTGAGCCTCTTCAACATTGCACAACTTCAACAAGGAAATCGTTCAAATTGTTGACCATCATTGTTGAATGTCAAAAACATATTTACGATTCTGCTAATAATAACAACCCGAAACGTACAACACTTAAGCGCTCAGAGGAAAGATTATTTGTTCGGTGTTGTGGCTATTTGAGTAGAGCATACGAGGTTATTATTAAAATATCAGACTAAATTATGTGTGATTGACCAAAATTGGAAATTTATTTTGAACATACTTTTTGCTTCATATGTTTCATGAAAGCTTATATGTTTCATCAACATGTTTCAAACTTTCAGTGTTCTTCAACAGTATTTTAAATTTTTCACATAATCAAGTACAGATTAGATTAACTTAGTGAAGAATTATGTTTCCCCTTTCCTCTTATTACAAAAGGGTTTTACATTATTGAAAAAGGACGTCAAGCCCTGGGGTACCTTAAGCCGTAATGTAGAGAGGAGTTCGTCCTGACTAGGCTTAGAATAGGTCATACGAAGCTCACTCACTCCTATCATTTCTCAAAACAAATACATTCAAATTGTAAATATTGCAACAAAAATATCTTCAAGGAATGCCCAGATTTCACGTCGCACCTCAATAGCTTGGTATTGAGCCTAATATTTCAAAAACCTCAAAGTGGAGTTTCGGGTTTCCTGTAAAAAGAACTATAAATCCCACTCTGAAATTAACTCTAATTAGAGAGTACTATAATAAATTGTTAAGGAAATAAAGAAAATAAAAAAATAAAAATGGAATATCGGGTATGGCCATATTGTACATGCCGTACCAATGTAATTATGTTCACATGACGTTTGAAAAATCTCTCTATTATATAAAACATGTTTTAGTGATCACTGAGTAATATTTTATTTTGATGACATGAATAATGAGTCGTAAGAAATTGGGTTTAATTGGTAAACAACGCATTTTAAAAGAAAAAAAAAGAAACAAATAAAAAGGGCGTATGAAAGAAATTACGTTTTAAAGTAGAGAATAGTTGAAAATTCATATCTTGAACCGTCATAAAAAAAAGAGAAAAGAGAAAGAGGGATAGAAAAGAAAAATTAAATCCTCGATAGTTAAAAAATCTTCAATATTAAAAAAGTAATACAATACAAATTATTTCGAATAAATTAAATGAAACAAAAAAATTAGTAAAACCAGGGTCGTCATCCTACAGCAGCTGCCATAGGGAGGAAGTTGCTCTAACCCGCTTAAGAATAGGCCATACTGTCCTCACGCATTCTCACCTGATCAGAAATTAGCAACCTCCAACATAACAATATTGACAGTTCACTCTCACGATTAAACATATATTTGAAGAATGTCTTCACTACTTACCAACAGTAAGCAGAATAGGACTGACCCAAAGTTACCTGATGCTGTCACCGATGAAAAATCTAAAGTCACATTGGTATTTCTATTTTTAAAAGCACAATGCCTCCATTAAAAATTACAGATTTTCTTTGGTTTTTATTATTATCATCTCATTTTTTTTTTTAAATATTATTTTTAAGTGTGCCTGAAATAATGTAACAAAGTAAGAGAATAATATAATATGTAATAAAAGAAAACTAAGGCGTGGCTAAAAATGATTTTATATGAATGAAATTTTGTATAAAATTGCACAAAGAAAATAAAAATAAGATGTACAATAAAAAGTATAAATAAACAAGAATTACAAAACAATTATTAGACATATAAAGAAAACTGAAATAAAACAGTAAATATTGAAGAGAAATATAAAAATACAATACACATTAAAATAAGGGAAACAATAAGAAAATAAAAGTCAAGAAAAAAGGAAATTTTGATAATTTTTGTTCATATTATCTTGCTATTTATTTTTTCCCTCTAATTTACTTTTTTTCGCCGTTAAGAGTGTACTGTATTTTTATAATTCTCTTTTATCTACTTTATTATTTGTTATTATTTTCGTTTTCAATATTTGTCGAATATTTTTTGTAATTCTTGTTTATTTATTACTTTTCACTGTACATCTTATTTTTATGTGGTAGAAATCATAAGGAAAATATCACGGTCAATTAACGATGTTTCATTTTATTTTATATTGATCAATTATACAGTTACTTTAAATTTACATTTACTTAACTTTAATATGGCGAAGTAATGAAACATTAGCAAACGGAAGGTACTAGTTGAAAGGGATTGTAACATAGATTAAGCTGGTCCAACAAAAATTTTAGTATATACTACTAGATTTTTTTTTTATGGATGCTGCTTTAGCTAACGTTAACTGCCAAATGTATACATTATGATAAGGCACTGTCGCACTTTGTTATCGGCTAAGGTGGCGATTGGGTCACTATTTTGAGGGTACAGTGCAGAGTGTGTATTGGGTTGTAAAATAAGTTCGTAGCGTTTTTCAATATTACAATTTATCCTCTTTGTGTTTATTATATCATGTTTACTAGGTCAATAATGTTCACATATTATATAAAATAATTAGTTAAGGTGTTTTTATGCATCAGTTTCAACAAAAATTTCTTATCTTTAAGTGGTATTTTGCTTGCTCAAAGTGGACGAGAAAAAAAAAATCATTTTCATCATTTAGTGATTTTTAATTTAAGGAAAATCCGCTGCACAGACGGTTAATTAAATTTTCATTGTGTATAGTGATGATGCCTTAGGAGAAAGCACCGTCCGAAAGTGGTTTGCTTGCTTCAGAACCGGAAATTTTGACTTGGAAAACGCAAAGCGCTCGGGTCTTCCTTCAACTGTTGATGACGACCAAATTCAAACATTGGTCACAGACAACCCTCACTATACGACAGGGGATATCGCAGAAACGCTCAACATATCTCAGGGAAGTGTCTCAAATCATTTGGAGGCTGCGGGATATGTCTCTGGAAGTGATAATGGGTTCCTCACAATTTGACGGAAAAGAATTTATTGGACCGCATATCCATTAGAGATTTTTTAGAAATGATTGCAATTTGGCTGGGATGTGATCCCCACAACCTATTTACCAGACCTTGCCACAACAGATTTTCACTTACTCCGGGCCCTTCAAATCTCACTTAATGGAATACACTTTAATTCGCACGAGGGCTGCAAAACGCTCATAGAAGGGTACATTGCGCAAAAATTTGAGAATTTCTTGGAGGTAGGAATTAAAAAAATTCTTGGAAGATGGCAACATGTAAAAGATCAAAATAGGTCATATATAATTGATTAGAAATGTTTACAAGAATCTGAAGTTTTTATTGAAATCACCAGTAAAAACTCTACGAACTTATTTTACAACCCAATAGAATCAAACTGTGATTAGTTTTTATTTTTATATTAAAATATGTGGATCAGAAAGTTTTCCTTCATCTTTTCATTGATATTTAATATGTCTTATATTATCTGGAGGCCCGTCAGCTGTGTTCCGAAATATTTAAATATTCGATTTAGCTTTTGCTAAAGCTCTGAATCACACTTTGACTTTCTGCTATAATAACGAAGTTCTTTAGCGAACAGGACTGGGCTAATTTAGGGTCAAAAAGTTCGGTTCCGACCAACCATTCCAGTGCCAAAAAACTTCCGTAACAGAAAAGTAACTGATTTTAGCCGCTCTGTTAGGTTTAAAATTTCCATAAGTTTCAGTCTGCAACTGGGAATAATTTTGTAACTTATTTGAGATTTACGGCGCATGGTAAGAATCAACACGGCAGTCAATCTATTTATTTATATTCAATAATAAATTTTTTACTCATACAGTAAAACTTCTTTTAACGGGCACCTCTCCATAAGATTAACGGACAATATTATTATGTTCTCATCCAAAAAATCTTACAAATTCAATACACTATTACGGAACCTTTTCATTCCGGTCTAAGACAGAAAAAAAGACCTTATACCTTTAAACTCACGATTCCAGTATTAACCTCGTAGTTCATTTGTTTCAAAGGAGAGTTTTAAGAATATACCATTATACTGTCATTTCCCGAATATAATATAGCGTAAACAAAATTTTTTATTAAACAAGAGCTATCCATTATGTACATATTTTATGTATACATGTAGTCACTAATAATAAAATATTCCTTTTAGTCAAATTAATGAGAATATTTATGTCATTTAAAAATTATAATTCGAAAGATCCTTGATTAACTGTTTATATGATATAAAAGAACGATGGTCTGGGTGCGGAAAAATAATAAACTGAAATATTATATAAACTATTTATTACTAGCCTACGTTTCGTCCCATTTTACAGAGCTTTATGAGGGATAAAAAAGATACAAACTACTAAAGTAAATAAATATAAAGTATATTTGT
>NW_027105025.1:221272-230395 GCF_000696795.3 Halyomorpha halys
CAATGTTATTAAAAAAAAAAAAAAGATGAAATAAATAGATTAAAATAATAATTCTAAATAAAAGATAGAAGTATAGATAATAACAAAAATAATGACAACCGTAGATTAGTAAGTAGAGAAGATAGTCTGAGAGTGTGGTCAGCAAGAACACAAATGAATCATTTATTCGTGCCGACGTTTCGATCTGAATTTCAGGTCTTCACAAAGGCTATATCACAAAATGAGATAGCCACTATCGGTCAGAGAAACGAAACTATTTTTCCAAATTTGTTAGTTTATTATTTCTCTGAACAATGGTTGTTATCTTTTTTTTTTTCATAGCACTAATGTAGACCTGAAATTCAGGTCGAAATGTTGGTTGAAATAAATAATTATTTGTATGTTTTTATTTTTTTGCTGTCCGCACCTCCCAACCATTTTCTCCACTTATAAACGTTTAAATTGTATCTTCTTTCTTGAATATACCATTTCACATAAACGTTATAGTTTAATAAACTACTTTTAAATAGAAATTATTAAAACCTGTAAACATGATAATGAGCATTCTGAATAAAATAAAGGTATAAACGTTTATATTTGGGCAGTAAACCAGATAGAAAATTGTCAACGATCATATAAGTGTAATAACCTGAATTTTAAAGCAATGTGTGATTTTATGGTGTTATCGATTTTTAAATAGGAACAAGGGAAATCCCTTTAGTGATAGATAATAATAATAATAAAGGCTTAGCGAACGGTTCGATGCCGATACCGACAATCATTCTCTATCTGTCCACTGACACCCTTCCAAACCCTAATCTACGTTTCGGTCTACCTCGGACATTTATCCGTCGGTTCAGTGTTTATTAACATTCTATGTTTGTTTGTTTGTTAGTGGCGCCAAACTTCATTGTTCATCAACGCCATTTATATTTTATTTAATCTAGCTGATACTCGTTAAATTTTATTTATTTTTTAATTTGATTATTTTATTTATTTATTTTATTATTTTTTCCTTCCGATCAAGTTATATTTTTGTCAGTAAATTTTGTGATTTCAAAAACTGAAACACCGATTCTATTGCCTTATCTTCTCCAAGGGTTTTTGAGATATCTTGGCTTAGTCCCAAGCTAGTGAGGTGTGGTGTAAAATATTGGCATCGTTGGAAACCATGGCTTATTGCTAAATTGTTATTGCAATACTGGCAGTTCGGAGGCGTTTCTTTTGAAATAAGATAGGAGTGGGTGAGCCTCGTGTGACCTATTCTCAATCTAGTCAGTACAACTTCCTCTCTACGGCATTTGCGACGGGAGGTAACTCAGGGCTTGACATCCTTTTTAATAATTTTTAATTTACTCATTGGGCTTGCGTTCCACAAAGATTGCCATTTATCTTTGACTTCCTTTAGAAGAGGCCTGCATATCTCTGACGGAGTTAAAATTGCTATACCCCGTCCCGGAAGCGAGAGCGACTCTCTTGCAGCGTGATCGGCCAGTTCATTCCCTGCGATTCCTACATGGCTTGGAACCTATAGAAATGTTACTGACATACCCATTAACATTCGTTAACATTAACATTCTATGGATCAGTTCGTTACTAGGTCCTGCAACCTTATTCGCTGCAATGCCTTTTTTTAGATAACTTTTTTTGTGTTATGATCTCCTCTTGTGAGATTGCGATTATCTTAAAGTCTTCTCTACCCGTTTTAAACATAGATTTTAAAAGTGACATAGGACCGTCGCTCCCTGGGGTCTTAGTGGGGCTGGTCCGATCGGGAAGGATTGCGTTTCTTTTTTGTTATGATCTCTCCTCTTGTGAGATTGTGACATGCCATAGATCAACCAACCTATCTATATCCTAGATATGGCGGTAGACGTGGTAACGGAGGGCGGGAGTGGCGTATATCACGCCCTTTTCTAATTTCAGACGCTTTTTAAGTATTGCTCGATTTAACTATCTTATCTTTAAGTCTCCAGTACCCCTTATTGGGTACATTTTCCTGAATTCGGCGTTGACTAGCCTTCTTAATTCTTCCATTAATTCATCATTTCTTGTAATGTTTCGAAATGATTATGCAACACCTGATGAAGTTGTAAACATATTTAAAACCGTTTCCAAAAAAAATTACCTCTGACTGATGACAACAATAAATAAAAGATTGAGTCGTATTTTAATAATTAACATTTAGAGATAATGGAAGTATTAGCAACTTTTATACAATAACATAATGAATACATAACACGAGGAAATGTTTGCGGTTGTAACCGATTTATGCAATTTCTAGGCCAAGGAAATGTATTTTTGGTATTACATAATGTTTTTAGGCATCTGATAATGATTGATTCAACTAAAAGTTCCGTTATAAAAGATACAATTATATAACCTCATTGATTTAGGATAAATGCTTAAAATTAGAAATTAAATTGTTGACGACTAAGTTTATTCGAAATATGAACAATATCATGGCTTTTAATACTAATAAAAAATAATACCGTATATAATATTATAGAATAACAAAGCAGCATATTGATTTAAAATTGTTTTCAAAATTCTGGCTTGTCACATTCTTACTTATAATTCAGTTCATCATGACAATATTTTTTTCACCTAAGCTGGGATTTTGAATTTTTAGAATTGTTTTGTTACAAAATTATTTCCTTTGTATAGCCAACTCTCACCATCATATCAATTCAGTTTTGAAGCTTACTGTAACAGATTTTCTTCAATTTTTTTTCTTGTGCATGTACCCTTTCTTAGCATTTGCTGAAAAGTTGAATAAATTCATCTGTATCAAATGATAATGTAGGGGTTGCACCATTTTCCTACTACCAAAAAGGTTCCGCTTCTAAAACATATCGGAAACTACTGTTCTGTAAGATGTAAATTACTCAAAGTACAACTATTTATTGTATTAAAAATAACTTTAATCAAGTACAAATTTTTATTCCTTTTTGAAACATATAACATAATAGTTTAATTTTTCAATAATAGATTTTGTTCAACATCTAATTCTGATATTTTGAGTTTATCCGTTGAGTGTTTATGTGTTGAGTTGGATTTCCTAATTTTTCAGTAAACTTACAACTGTAATATTTATTCTGTAGTGTTTAAAAAATGTCATTAACCTTGAATATGTCTCCAGTATACTCCCTGATACTATATTTATGTAATCATACATATATTTAAATTAATTTTAGAAATGAATCATGTTTGAACACGATCTATAAATTTCTGGAAAGACAGTCCGAGTGTATGACAAATAAGGTACACAAAATAGCAAAAAGAGCTAAATATTAGTAACTTAAGTGCCGCTTCTTTTCAGAGGCTCATATAAAAGATAAATTAATCTGAAATAGTTACGTATTAAACTAAAAGTTAAAGTATAAATATAAATGAATTTATTAATAACTAATACAGGAATTATCTATATAATCGATAATGGACCGTAATAAAATTATAGTAGATTAGATGTATTGTTAGAGTGTATAAATATTAAAAGCTAATACTAAATTACAGTATTTCTATTGTAATTTTTAACACTACAATAAATGCATACATACACACATGAGTATAAAATATAATACCTTCTTGATTATGTAGTTAAAATTTATAATATTGTACAAATAATAATTATAATAAATAAATAGTATACTTTCCGACAATGATTCTAAATAAATGAAATATCTGTTAAAGAAATTATAGATTAAAATAAAAATAAATAGAAGTGATAACAAATATGATAAAATTATAAGAAGAAAAGAGTGCTTTTAAACAGTGCATAACTATCTTAAAATTAAAAATTAATGATTTTATTTATTTCTCATAATTTTTTTCATTAAAACTCTTCTATTTCTTCTAAAAATTATCATATACGAAATTTTATGATACAATTAAATAGGTTTAAATGAATTTTATGATAAATTCTTAGTTTGCCTCCTCTTCGCTCAGTATAAGGCACAATCATAGCTATATAATATTGTACAAATAATAATTATAATAAATAAATAGTATACTTTCCGACAATGCTATAGCATAGAATTGACTCCATTATGAAACGGATCAATTGTAGAAATTTTTCCTTAAGTACCACCATGGATTTCTTCTGAAGTATGCAGTAACACCATCTCATTCTGAATAAGGTTTATGTTATGAAAATATAGCTGGCTTAATACAATCCATTTTTTTTATATAAGTAATTATTGATATTTCAATAATTATAAAATTTTTCATTATTTTTAACACTTTGGCTAAGGCTATATTGATGGCTTACTACGCATTAGGACTAAGCACTTTTCCACTAAAAATAAAAACAAAACAATTAAAAGTTCACTTTATTAGGTAAATTAATTGAAAATTTGTAATCAACCTGAAAGGTATTTTTCGTAAAGTTAGTAGAATTGCACTAAGCACCAATGTGAAATAAATAGCCATTATTTTGTTATCTACTTATTCTAGACGACTTTTCGAACAAAATCTATTATCCATCTAAAAATTATTTAAAAGAAGTGGTCAAAGCTTTTTAAAATATTTATAATTTTACTGAAATATATTATACGTTCTGATTATAAAATATTGTATTTCCAGTAGTCTTGAAATTGATACTCTTTGACTTTAATATTTATTCTAGAACATTATTACAGAATGTATTATTCATGTATTATACCTTAATTTGTAATTATTCATATTTTTTTTTTCAGGAAAAACCGTTTTAAATACAAAAAATAGTCAAATTTGTAAGTAATAGACAAGTAAATAGATTGTCCTCAAGAAAATATGTATAGTAAACAATTAAGGGTATGCATATACATAATACATCATGAATAATATTAATATTACATCAACACCCATTTTAGTTATTTCATAACTAGGATATCTCTCAAAATAAAAAGGAAATAATATGTCAATTAATCAAGTTATATATATAAAAATGTAACAAATAATAGTATTTTTTCAATTTATATAGCGATTATTATCAATTTCATAAGAGTTAACTATTTCCAATGTAGACCTGGATAAGGGGTAGTTTACCCGAAACGCACAGAATATATATGGTGAATAAGTAAAGAGAGAAATATTAAGGGTTTTATCTTAAAAATAAATAAATATTTTATAATATCAAATTCAAATGTAAGTTTTCTTTCCCAGAAAACAGTTAAAAATAGGGTACCGGTTTTATTTCATAAAGTTTATAGTACATCGTCTATAAGGTGTTTTTTGTAATAAGATAATTTAAGTGGCGGTCAATAAACATACAAAATAGAAAAAAAAACTACTTAATGCTAACAAACTCCCCTACTTGCAGAGCTTCGTCAGGGCTAAATAAAAACAAGACACAAACATCCTAAGATGTGACAAGAAGATTATAATATATATGCAAAAGAAGTGGCACGATACTACTAACTCCAAGGACCCGGATTCGAATCCGGCTGGGCAGAAAATGGTTTTCTGTAACATTGTAGCCGTGAGTCAACCCTGTGGATTCTGGAGCCTTCCCATAGTCCACTCAACCTCATAAATTGCGACCCTTAAATGGTTAAAAATCTGTCGGTCGTGCGTGATTCTGACTAAATAACCTTGTTGCACAACCGTTGGTACTTCCTAAAGTACTGCACCCTTAACCCTTCATGGGTTGTAGTGGTACAGATTTTAATATTTTTTAATACAAAAGAAGTAAACAATTAAACAAACACGATTATAAGAAACAGACAAATTAAATTAAGAAAATGTAGAAATATATTTATAAGATATAAATTAAGAATAGGTATAGCCATGTGTGGTAGATATGTGATTATAGAATAGTACAATAATATAAAGTAGAACAATAATTATAAGAGGTAGTAAGAAATATGGTAGAAAATTCAAAATTATTTTAATTTTTTAGCCACGCAAATATTGGTTGCATTAAATTTTTTTTTTATTTATTATTTTGTACCATTGCTGACATTCACCCAGATTATAATGCTACAATCTACTTCGTGCGGTCATCTATCTTTTTCCAATATAAGGTGTTAAAGTTTAAACTTCAAATAAAACATTTAGTTAGCTGGATAGTTACATTATTTTTCTTTTTTTTTTTAACAGATTAAGTAAATCTCCCGATTTGTATTGCTATTTTTTTGTGTTTTGGAATAATCTTACCATTACATTGAATACATTAAATTTTAGATTATATGGTAACCTACTCCAAAATACGCTAAAAATGTCGTTGATTAAGTTTAAAATGTGTTTCTAAAGACAATTTATAAACAAAATTAAAGCCATGATCTTTGTGGAAATGTACGAAGCAGTTGGTACCTCTTCATAGCACTATTATAACATTCAAAATAACATTGATATATTACATCAATAAAAAGGTCGTAGTAGGTTTAGAATAAAAACTTTATTTATAAACAGAAATTATCATCCAGTTAGGCATCATAAGGGAATTGATTAGTGCATTACTTAAACATAATTGAAATATAAATATTACTAATGTTTATACATAATAAATGTAAGTAATAAGAATATAATTAACTCGAATATAATAAACATTATTATTGTACATCTGAAAAAAAGTATAGGTTATATAATAAGAATGTGTATACATCAGCAAATTTGGCAATATAAATATTTTTTTTAATTTGTGACTATTCTTCTTTTTATGGTTAAAAATAGTAGTGATATTATAATTGTATAGTAAATAAGTTTCAGGAATATTAACAATAAAGATATAAAAGCAAATATTTAAAAAAAAAACTGTTATGATGTTCAAATGCCATAAAACTGCATAATTAATAATGATGAATGTAATAATTTTATTCTGCATTTAATGCTGTAAAAATAAACTGTTATTTTGGCACCTAGATCATGCCGTAGGTTCCGTTTAGTTAAATCCATAACATAGTATGGATGGATATTATAGAATGATTATATGGATATTCCTAATAATATTATAGATTATAGAATAATATAATAGATTAGGGATTTGTGTATTGTTATATCTTTCATACTGTTTTCACATCTATAGTCAAAAATAGTACCACTAATCTTAATTCTTACCTAGTTGTGGTAACTAGTTAACTGTTGTAACCCATCTTGAGTTGTATCTTTTCCAAAAATACTAACAATCTTTAGGAAATATATTCATCCTATAACTAATGTTCACGTATCTAATCGTTTCGAAAAGAAGAATTGTAGTTACCCAGTTGTAGATATCAATTGTTTAATAACAGTGTTATTCAATAAAAATTAATGAAAATAAAATTAAGAACTATTTTAAAATTTCAAACCCAGCTGAAATTTAATTCTGAATTTTACTTACTATTAAATGTTAGTGTTATAAAAAAAAAAATCTTAACGGTGATCTCTTTTAATGTTACTTAGGAATATTATTGAAAAATAACTCAAGAAATATATCAATAATTTCGAAATTCCGTTTTGAAATGTTTAGTTAATTAAAAAAATAAAACTTTAGATGTTATAGAGTAAATTTCAGTCATTAAAAATTGTATTCTTCGCTGAGAAAGAATTTGGGCCCCTGTTTTGTAAAATCCTGCTTGTGTTCTAAATTATCTATATTTAAAATGACTGCTACTTTAAAAAGTAAGATTTTTATGTACAAATTACCTTTTTTTTTATATTAAATAACAATCTTTTCTTGATTAATTCTGGTTTCGCTGATATTAAATATTGCTTTGTTGATGAACCAAGCTTGCTATTCAGGGTAGGATACCGATGGCTGAATACTTTCAAGAAAGTAGTATTTAATCAGGATATCAAATCCCTGTTCAAAATAACATGCATCAAAAATTCATTGAAAACTAATTCATCATTTTAAAAATATTTCCATATCAAATTTATGCAATACTTCATGAAGATTCATAATGAAAGTAATTAATGTTTAAACTCTGCTATGGGCTGATTGGATTTGTTATAAACCTAAAGTATTGGAAATTAAGATAATTGATAGTATTAGTGAAAATATATTTTAAAAATACCAAGAAACATATAATAATATCTAAATCTCGATATAATATATAAAATCTATATAATAATCCATCATCTATACAATGTCCAAATTAGCAATCATATCCTTTTTGAAGTTATATCATACAGGTTGCGCAATTTACGCTCAGAATTATTTTAAAAATATATATAATATGTTTGTGAACTACACGGTGTTAGGTGAAGAGATATTATTTATAAGATATATATTTTACTTGCAAAATATGTGATCCTTAGTGTTTACATAACAACTTTTCGCTTCATACAATACATGAAACTTTTTTGTCATATTCGTAGCCTTATTTTTCTGAATAATCAACGATTTTAGATAATCTCTTTCCTTCGTAAAAAGCTATCTATTTCTTGATTGAATCTAGTTACTTTTTATATATTGAAATATTCTCAGCATTCCATTATTCACCATTTATTTATTGCAAAGCTTAAGATATTATTTGGTTTATGACAAATATACATTAATTCCTAATTCAGTATTTTTATAGTCTCTAATTGAAGAACATCTTATCAATATTTAATATACTTACATACAAATTTTTGTAGCTAATTCAAATTCTACATTTGATACTATTCAATTTACTTTAAAAATGCAAGACATAAATAACAAGAGTGTTATCGTATAACAATAAAAAAATTGTAAAGTAGTTTGAGAATAAAATACCATAAGTTTTTTTTTTTTTGTTATTATAAATTTATACATTAAAAACGTTTAAGTTATTCTATGAATTCCAGTTGAAGTCAAAAAACTAATTTTTCCTCTGTCAAATAAGTATTAGATATCAATATTTTCATTACAAACTTAACATATCTACATGAGATGCAATGTAATATGTTATAATAATCTTCCAAAATTTGATATATTGAATTTTGACATGATGCTCCTCAATTATATGATTTATAATAATAGCATTTTCACTTGATACTGAACTAATAATTTAAATGTTTCTATTTGAATTTACAGAATGTGACATAATCTGTATACTGTGTTAAGCAAAAATATATAGGAAAAAACGTCAATAATTTGTTAAATTATAAATGTATTCCACAAATAATGTTTCTGCTTTATTTATTTATTAATTATTTTTAATTTTGAAAAAAAGATTTGGTAAAATAAACTGAAGAATAATATGTAAAAAAATAGAGTGA
>NW_027105025.1:230445-248562 GCF_000696795.3 Halyomorpha halys
TTAATATAAAAAATATATAATTACACCATGCGAGAACTTAAAATTAATAAAGAACTTAATTTTTAATAGTATACTATATATATATAACACTCACTATATAAATAAGATAACTTTTTAATCACTGAATTTATAAAAGATTGTCATTATTTTATGAATTGTATATTAGATATTTTAAAGATCTTATAAAATAGGCTATTTTAATTAATTAAAGATCTTTTTTTTAAATCTACACAATTTATATCATATTGCAATTTACCCATGTTAAAATTGCATTATTTATTGATTACAATTTTTAATTTACCATTAAGAGTTTAACAATAGGTTAGTTGAAAAGTTAATATTTTTTTGAATTTTGAACAATTTTTATGTAATATATAATGCCGGGTAGTTATTTTGAACATTTCATGCAGGTATTTTTCTAATATTTGATACAATTATCAATAGGCATCCGATTACCAGGTTGTTGTCTTAATATGAGTATCTAGACGGAAAAACATAATAATTTCAGTAGATGGGATTCTATTCTTAAAATATAAACCAATTATTATCGTTTTGTATTATTTTAAATTAATAAAAGAATTTATTAGCCTTATTATGGCGTTTTAATGCATTCACTACGTTTATATAGAAATTCATATAAAAAAGTTATGAATTTGATAATATATATAATAATTTATTTTAATTAGTGATTCAAGATTATCATGTTTAATATGTTGTAGTTTTAAAGTCAATAATTAAAAAATAAATTTGTTTTTTTACATAATTATATAAAAATATTTTATTTTTAAAAAAAAAACCTTGATAGAAAAACATCTAAGTCTTGAATTAACCAATAGAAGATGTCGAAGACATAGATTATGCATACTAGAGATGCTCTCATTTGACACCCCCATATTACATGTACATTTTATATAAATAAAGGAGGGGGAGGGGGCGGGGAGGGTGAGGGTGGGGATTGGCGGTGGTGGGGGAAAGGGGGAGTGTCCAAGCGATCACTCCAGTCCGCGGTGTTGAACGGGAAGGTCAGGCTCTTCGCCGGTCTAACAGTCGTAAGTTCGTCGTCACAGCAGTCAGTCTGTCTGGCCCGATGCATCCCGGTTCAGGAGGGGGATCAGGGGCTCCGCCCTCCCCTCAGCAGTTTTGCCTCAGGTGGAACAACTATCAAAGCAACCTCACCAATGTCTTCGACCAGCTTCTTCAGAGCGAGAGTTTCGTCGATGTCACCCTCGCCTGCGAAGGACACTCCGTCAAGGCTCACAAGATGGTACTGTCAGCATGCAGTCCCTACTTCCAGAGCCTCTTTTTTGACAACCCGTGCCAGCATCCCATCGTCATTCTCAAAGACATCAAGTGGCCTGAGTTGAAAGCGGTTGTGGAGTTCATGTACAAAGGTGAGATAAATGTGTCTCAAGAGCAGATAGGACCGCTTTTAAAAGTGGCTGAGTCTTTGAAAATCCGTGGCTTAGCGGATGTCAACGGTGAACAAGATCTCGGGAAGGGACTAGAAGACGTCTCTCTGTCGAGGAAGAAGAGAAGGAGAAATTCGACGGAACCCTGCAGCCCGGAGGACAGCGAGCCGCTGGAAACGAGGGCCCTCGAGCTGGTGACGACTTCGCCGCCGACGCCGCAACCTCCGCCGCCGCCGAACCAGCAGGGCGTAGTCCCTCTGCCACTGGGGCCACCGCCTCCACCACCCCCGGTACAGCAAGCACAACCTGAAGACATGGAGATCAAGCCGGGCATCGCAGAGATGATCCGCGAGGAAGAGAGGGTAAGTCCGAACCCACCGTTCACGTCTCTGTATAGTTGCATCTTTCGCGTCTTTCCCGCTTCTTTGTGCACTTTTATCAAATTTTCTCTTATCATATATAAAATTAAGCTTCTTAGTTATCTATTAAATGTACTTTAAACTCTTAAAGACGTTCAAATCTTTAGAAAATGCCTTAGAAACACATAAAATCTTAGAAAACTTCCTTGATTCCTTCGCGATCAAAACGGGCTATAAAAACTAAGACGTCATTATTTTTTATACTTCTTATTCATTCTAATTTACAATCCATTGTGGACATTTCTCTACACACTTTTAAACTCTAAATATTCCTACAGATCATAATAAAATAAACATCTATATAGAATAATAATTTACTTTTATTACAAATACACTTAAAAAGCTTCTCAAAAATATTCCTTTGATTAACCTAATATTAGTTCTAAATTATGTCTTCTATATTTGATTTTTATTATACATAAACGTAATTAATTTCAGATTTAAATGTATTTAAACTTTAAATAATATAATTCTAACGAATAATAAAATTTAGACAAGTTCATGTTATCTTGTTTTAAAGGGGGGAGGAGTATTTTATACCTGCACTGTTTTTTTTTTTCTATTGTATAATTAACCTGATAAGGGTATGATTTATTTTATTTACTTGTTTCGTACTGTTCGCCAAACTATATTATTCTGTTCTTTGTCGAGATTTGCGAACCTTCTTATGTGTTATTTCATAGGAATTTTTCCGAAGGGTAACATTCCGCCGAAGATATTGAGGCGGGAAAAGACCGCGGGCCGAAGAAGTGGAAGGTGACTCCAACGCCCAGACCCGGAGGCCACCCTCGGTCTATTAGGGTCCTATTACCCGCTTCAACTACCTGTCGTAATCTCTACTCTTTGCTTATGTCCACTTTTAGTTCCTCTTTTATCTACATGAATTGTAATGTCCATATTTAAAATGAAAATGTCTTAAAATTTACCTTTTACATTATATATCAATATCAATTTAATTATAATAAAAATCGAAGTAATAACTGTATCAATTCACAGACAAATTAATTAGTTTAAAAAATAAATATATACATCAGAATTAATAATTAATTAATTTAATTTGTAAAAATTGATCATACAATATTTAAAATAATTTATTTTACCGACCTAACCTATTTTCACGCTATAAATTAAATATTCAAATTTTAATATGTCATTGTGTTGATGGCATATTAAATTAATTCCCTAAAGATTGAATAATATTTATCAATCACATTTATTATTTATAATAATATTGTTAGAATATATATTGTCAATATTGTTAGAGAAAGTATTAATATTTTTGACATATTGTAATTATTCATTGTGCCATTAATAGCCCGCTGTAGAAGATGTAGAAATATATAAAATTAAATTTAATAGAAATGTTACTGCAAATCTGCCTTAAAATTTATAACTTCATCAATTTATGAACAAATTAGATAATTATTGAAAACGTACATATAAATAAAAATTAAGGATTAATTTTAGAATTAAAATTGATTTAATTAATTTTTTTTATTAATATAATTATAAAATTTTTGGACCTGACTTTTGTTCATAAAATAAATTGTTATTGAGTCACTAATAACCCGCTTTTGTTGATGTTGAATGTTGTAAAGTGAAATTTAAAAAATAGTAATGTAGATCTACCTCAAAATGTGTTGATTGCCACAATTTTATAAATATATATATTGTTTTAATAAAATTCAGTAGCTTATTGTGTAAGAAATAGTTGAGTGTAATAATTATAAAAATAAAGCGCGTCGTAATAAAATAAAATACAACAATAATAGATTATGATAAGATGAAAACCAGCCGGAAGAGGGTTTAAAAATGTTCCACCCCTCGGCCAAAGTTATCCGAACCCCAGGACTGTTATGCAAATAATAGCAGGCTTCGTCCTAATCTGTTCCACTTTTCCATAAACTTACATAACGCCTTGACAAAAATAAACTTAGCCTACTTAAGCTTAAAATAGTACCGTTAACTCTGTTCTTACCGTTAATATGGACACTTACCGGAGAACAATTACTATAAATATCATCACTTTTAGACTCATTTATTATTCATATAAGGTTATTTTATTAGTATAATATCTAATCATGCATATTTATTAAAATCTATAAATAAAACATAAATAGAAATCGGCTAGGGCCCCTAGCTGCATTAATATTAATTAGGTAGAATTATTAGAACATTAAAATATTTTAAAATGAAATAAAAAGATAATATCCGTTTTATTGGTCATTAATATATTTTAAATAATACTTATTCATTAGAATTATGTAGGTTATTAAGAGGACAATAATTTGTTTACTGTTGCACTTTTAATATATAAATAGCATTGCCATCAGCAAATAATTATGTCTATTGTGCAACTACCGAGTTAGTTGTGATATTGCGTAACTGGTTTATAAAAACAACTCTGTTCTATTTGCTATAAAAATTTTATATACATTTTTTTTTTTTTTATATCTTGTTGTATAGACCTGTTTAAATATTATAAAAAATTATATATATACACAAACAACCTTATCTGAGACGGCATAAAAGTAACAAGTTCAATTAGTCTTTTGTAAATGTTCTAATTTAATTTATTGGTCTGAATTCGGTTCGAGGACGGTTTTCTTATCGTAATAAAAATTTATAATCGTCTTATATAATTAACCTTTAATCTTAGTTTGAAAATATGTGTGGATTCCACATCCGCAATCAATGTTATACTCTCCTAATTGTCAACTTAAACGCTTATATTATTTATCTAAAATTAAACATGAACCTTTAAGAGATAAATCTACAAATAATTTTTAATAATAAAAACATAGCACAGATCTCAAAACGAAAATATTATTTGGCGCCAAAACATAGAGGTCAAAATAATCCGGATTGAATGATATTGCCGGCCGAATCGGACCATTAATTATTTACGAAGCTTATATTAAGTTATATTTAAACATTAAATATATAACTATAATTTTGTATCATGTTTCGAGAAAAAAATAATATTTAAAATACGTACTTATTTTTTTAAAAATAAAACTATTATACAAACTTTGAAAAAGTAAAATATATTCACCCTATAAGAATCGTTTGAATTATCAATTTATATTTAGAGTCAATAATTTATCATACCAGTGCATGAATAATAATTCTCAGTTAAAACTATCTGCAGAGAGTACATTTTTTATACTGTAATAAATTATAAAAGCAAAATTACAGTTTGTAAAATTATATATTTTTAAAAATAAAAGTGCATGCATTGTGGTATGTTTATTTTACATTACAACCTTACGACATATATTTATTTATGTATACATTTTCTATGGTTTAAATTGGTGATAATCCTTTTTTTGGTATTAGAAATAGTTTTCAAAATTAACTGATCATTTAATTATATAGTAATCAGAATAAGAACTAAAATAAATTGTTAAAATAATTTGAATTTTTTTTTTCAATTTCCTTCAATTGCAGAAATTAAGAGATTCCCTAACTGCCGTGTAGAAAAAAAAAATCCAAAATTTATCATTACTTTGATTAACAATTAATGGTTTCCATAAAAAAATAAATAAATAATGAATAACAATAGAAACACACAAAATAAGGGATTTATAAAATAGTAACTGCATATTAGTAGATATGTCTTTAATTAAACATATACTTAAATATTTTTGTGAAGGATAAATTCAATATTATTTGTACCTAACATTTATTCTCCCAACCTGTTATTTCTATATTGTATACATATTAAAATATGTTATAAAAACATATGAAAATAAAATTATTTTGAGCTGGATGAATACAAAAATATAAAATTCGGATTAGATATAATTAAACATGGATCCATATTTTATATTATAGAAATGATTTTTATGTTAGTAATTTATTTAAAAAACATTTAAATAACAAAAAGTAATGAATGGTTAGTTATTTTTCATTTCAATTTATATTATTACAAATAATACTTTGTATTGATTTTTTAAGGACTGAAATGAACACATCCGACATTAATATCACTTGCATAAGTGAAAAGAACAAATAAATTTTTTTTTTTATCAAGGTTAAACAAATTGACTATTTTGTACTTATATTATATTTCTAAAATTAAGAAAAGTTGCCACAGTTGTTTGAGAAGATAAAAATAAATTATTTGGGGAAATAGAATATTAAAAAACATATAAACATTTAATATGAATTAGTTACTTTTTATTTAAACAACATGGATGTAAAATGATATTAGGTTTTGACTTTACTTTTATGTTTTAAGAATGTTTTAACAAATAGCTAAAAAATTACAAAACCGTTTATGTTTAAAAAAATATTAAATACCTAATTTTATAATCAGCTTGGATATAGTATTTTAATCCTATTTAAAACGGGTTATTTTTAACTTATTGTTAGCTATAGTGATCAGTATGACGGTTTCTGAAGGATTCTGTTGTCAATTAATATATTTGTTATAAATGTATTTTTTTTTTTGGCTTGAAAAATCATCCTAAAGTGATTTCACTATTTATTATTTTCGAAATCTAATTAGTTAATTATTAATTTTAGAAAATAATATTGTGACATCCAGATATATTGTTTTATGATTACTTATGGGACTGGATAAATCCCGAAACTTCTGAGGGCTACCTCTTGAAAAGGTGCACCGATAATTTCCCCTCCAATTCGGGGGGTGTCAGATTCCTTCCATACCTTGACCAATGAAAAATCTAAAATATTGACTAATATTAAAAGATATATTTTTTATCCTAATCTTTTCTAGACAAAAATAATTTTTTATAATTATTATAAATTTTTAAAAATATCATGGTCTCTACAGCCTAACTAAAACTTCATGGAATAAAAATAATAAGGAAAAACAAAAACTATTAAATTATATAAAAATTGTTTATTCAGCTGGATTTTTAAGATATTTTTATTTATCTAGAAAAATTCTTTATAGTTTACTCTGCGATTTAAGATATTGTTTACCAAGTCCTGATCTAAACTATTTGCATAAGTTAACTATTTTTATCATTTAACCTACAATATTACAAATCTGTTTTTTTTTTTAAATTACACATTATTTAAAAATGAATTTACTGATTACTAACTCCTTACATAATTTTACTAAACCGCCTACCTATATGTGTTCTTTGTAAGTTCTGTCTTCTTTATTTGAGAAGAAAATTATTAATATAGTTTTAATTGCAGTTCATTTTTAAACATGTATTATATATAAATTTATAACAATATTAGTCGTCAATGATATGTTAAAAATATTGTTTTGCTATGCCACACCCATCGGTTGCATTGCTGTGGTTTCTATTTTAATGACCTGCGTTCTTCTTTTTTTTATTTATTGATAAATTTTTATATATTGTTTTATTAATTAGTTATGGCAATATTCATGAAACAAGCTAAAAAATATAATGAATGTGAAGTAAGTGTAGAAGATGATGATCATTGACTTTAGGCAAACTCCATCAAAATACATTTATTCATATTTAATTTGACAATATTTATTATAGTACATTCAGTAGAAACTAAATTTATAATATCACTATTTTGTGTAAAAAATGATTTCTTTAATTGTTCGGATTTTGGATATATTTTATAAATTTTAGTTCTATAGGTAGTTATAACAGAAACAGTGTTTCTAAGAGTTCTTATATATTTAATTTTTATTACAAGTAATTAATTTTTTCAAGTGTAAATTTTAAATTTGGTTGTACGGATTGACTGTACGGAAAGTATTAAAAGCATTTCAATATTTACAATTTCTTTGAAATTAATATTTCTATTCTCATCCCTATATCTTATCTTTATGTTGACGGTATTGTAACAACGGAAAATAATAGATTAGATCTGTCACTGTTTTAGGTTAAAACATGTTTTAGTTACTCGAGTATCTTCTATAAAAAATATTAATGTTTTGGAGACTTTTATGAGAGGATACAACATTCAAAAATTATTTTTTCAGTAGTCACACTATGGATTACTATTTTCAATGTTTTTTAATTTTTTTTTTAAATAATATAATATTCAATATTTGTTTCATTTTACAAATTGTTTTAAGTATGAAATTGTAGGATAGAAAATTAGATATATAAAGAAATTTAGAAAATCTAGTACAATTTTATAATTTGGATAATTCTATTGTTACACAGAATATGTCTAGTATTGTATAAATTGTTTACTGAAATAAAAAATTGAAATATTTTTAAATGATGTTCTTACGATATATAGCATAAAAAAATATTTAAAAAAATAAAATTATAATAAATATAATTATAAGATAAAATAATTTCATTTTTGAGTATTTTTTATTTCACGTTTATGTGGATATACTTCTACCACGATTTTACTATTTTTATTTATTATTAATGGCCCGAAAATGAAATTATAAGCATTTTGTTATAGTTTGTCTAATTATTACAAATGTTAGTATTACTGTTCAGTGGTTAGAGTTACAACGCAGATTCAGTTGACTTCTGGCACAAATCTGTTGTGAAAATTTTTTTTTTATGGAAAATGGAGAAGGAATGAGGCATTGCTAACCCATAATATTCCTCACTACGTTGCCACTTACACAAGCCAACATTAGTTTGTGGAGATATCTTTTTTTGCCGAGCACGGGTTTCTTGATAATCGTTAACATTATCATTGTGTTGCTTGAATGCTGAGTACGAAGCTATGTGATACCATGGTCCTGGCGTCAACTTTAAGCCTCTCTTATTCAGTACAGTATTGCGTTTTACTGGAATTATAGCGCCGTAAACAATCGCAGTTTTAGATAAGTCCTTATTCAGTAGTTGGAAGAGTTTGTTAAAAAAATAATTATTAGTAAATGGTTTATACAATAAAAACAAATATACTATTTTATTATAAATTTTAGTAGTTTTATTTTACTTAAAATTTCATATTTAAGAAATAATTTTTCACCTAAAAATTTGAATTTCCTGATTCTAATGTTTTATTTTTATTTTTAATGATAGATTATGGAAAAGAGTTTTGTTTAATCAAAAACTGAACCATTTCTAGTAAAAAAAATACAATTTTCTCTTATTTTTTTTTTAGCAATTTACTTTATTTTTTTATTGCTGAAAGAATTAAATCGTGTGAAATATCCAAATTAAACTTTTGTAATGTTATTAATAGGCTGTGTAATAATAATATATAAAACTTCTCTTACAGCATTCAGAAGAATGTTTTAAGTAAAAAAATACCTTTCAATTTAAAATGTGAATTTCCTTTTATTGATTGATGAATTATGGAATGAAACCAGGCAAATTTTCTCTAATATTTTTAATTTTTAAATTGCTATTTGTTTTTTTTTTCGGAATTTGTGATAAAGTGGCACAAGAAACTGTAAATCAAATTTATCAATTTTTTTTAATTATCTTTAGTTTCAAAACCTGAATTACAAGCTTATATATTATATTTCAACAAATAAACACCCCATAAAAAACTTAATATTTAGAAATTTGAAAATAAAACTAGTCCCTCTTATAGTTGTAAAAATACAGATTCTTAGAGGAGTATAATTCTTTGGCGTACATTGAAATAGTGTGAGTTTCTTTTATCATTAATATATGAATAATAATTTGTAGAATACAAAATATTTTTCTAAGGTTAATTTGGTTGTTCATTGAAGAAATTTAATTTCTACTTATACTGTACATTTTCAAATTAAATTGCTATTATTGTCAAGAGAAATTATGGGTTGATGTATATTGTCACTAATTTACATTGAAAACTGAAATTCGGTACAGCGGCGTAGAAAACTATTTGAGATTTTTGGATGAAGATTTAGTATCTAAAAATTAGTTAACGAATTCTATTCTCCCATTCCGTTACAGATTAGGGTTACTTTTATAAAATAATTATTCTTTATGACACTAAATATCATTAAAACCTATTGAACTAAAATAAAAACAATATCTTGGCTTATATTATAACTTACTATTTAAATCTGTTTTCTATCAAACTATTTCATCATGATACTAATTCGTTGCGTTCTAAACCAAAATTATCAGTGATATAATAATTATACTAATCAAAATGTCAGAAAGCCCAGTTTTAGCCTGTTTTTATTTTTTGTTTATTATTTTAATTTTGAAGTTTCATGAGTCTGAGTTACAACGTAAATAAAACTTCAAATATGGCGTGGATTAAAAAACCTCCAGTATTCTGAAATGGTATAACATAAACTCCATTTCATTGTTTGTACAAGGGATAAAATTAAACTCATATATTTCTTTTATGTGTTCAAGGTTTATTTTGTTCTATTATTGCGGTATGTAAAAATCATAAATAATTTACCATATAATTAAATGAAGTATGTAATTCTTAAAATATTTCTAAACGGCTTTAGTTACCTTTAAAAAATAAATTGAGTTATTTAATTAATATCTAAGAGAACTCTTTAAGTATCATTAAATTATAGATTAAAGAACATGTAGAGTATATTTAAAACTGATAATTTTCCGTTTTCATTTTCAATTGTATCGTTTTATTTTTATTAAAACATTTACACTAATTGTTACACATAAATTAAAATTTACTTCAAAATTGATGCTTGATATTTTTAAAAATTAGTAGATTTAATGGAATGATTGAATTAATTTAGGCTGTTTTGATATATATTTTGAATCATACTAATGATTATTTCTATCTAAATACATAATATAGATTATTATCATAAACATTTAAGTGAACAATATTCCTATGTTTGTTTTTTATATAATAATCCTAACTCAATTGTGTTGTTGATCAAATTACTAATAATAAATTAATTATACATTTTATTGTTCATTAAAGTTAGCTTTTGTAATAGAATATTTTCATTATGGCATTCCTGTCTTAATTTTTCTTAATCTGTATAAATTATTAAAAATTAAAATCTACGACTCATTTTTTACTATTTATTTTATATAGAGAACAAATTAATTAAGAATATTTAAAAAAAAAATTGAAAATTAATTTTAAATAAATATTGATTATAGAATTAAAATGTAATAAAACCAAATGATCATTATCATGATTCAAAATATTCAAGTAAAACTATAAATTAAGTAAACTACTAAAGTATGTTAAAGAACTTATGTAAATTAAAATTAAATTTATCGGTGAAAATCATTGTCACTATTTTCATAAAAATTCATTTTCAAAAAGTAATAAATTTTGTCAATCGTTTGAAGAATAGTTAAATTTGTATCTGCCTATGTGTTTAAAATGAACCAAGTAAAAAAAGAGAACGGATTGAAAAACTATTCAATATTTGTTAATTTCAAAGTCATAACTGTATAAACAGATAAAGAATAAAGAAATTTATTATTCCAAGAATGCAAAATTACATTCATGTAAGTTCTGTTATAGTATTTTGTTAGTTTCAGAAAAGTTAGAATATGTTAAAGTTTTTAATTTTTGTATTTATTTATTTCGTTTATTAATCTTTTTTTTTTAATTAGTTCCATTCTCTCTATTATTATTCACGTATTTTTTTTCTCCTAAACTGGTTTAATATTTGAACTTTTTTCTGGAATTTTCATGAGGGTATGGTTAATAGTCATGATAAGTTGGGTGTTCACAAGTCAGTAGCCTAAAATCTAATGAATTTTATAAGATATCGGATATTATAAAGAAAATAAATAATATGTATAGATATAAAAAGAGAATAAGTTTAACATTTATAATTCTAAAATATAATGGCTACTTGGAGTAGTTGAAAGTAAAATATCAGTGTTTCATATTTTTCATATTAATATTAGTAATAATTGAAGAATATGGATTTGACAAAAATTTAACTTGGTGATTTATTGACCCTTTTTGTATAAAGAAGTGTTTGAAATATTTTTCTGAACAAAAAAACTAATTTTTTTCTAAAATGTATTATAACTTTAACTCTTCCTTAGTTCAGTTAAAGGCTGCACCATTTGGAATTTTAAAATCATTTACTTCATCCACTAGATTTTTTTAAATACATTTAAAAGTTTATTTCGCTATTAATTACATACAATTATGTTTTACATTTTGGTAAAAAATTAACATAAAAAACCTCCCAAAAAAACCGAAAACAGTTTTAAAATAAAATACAGATCTATTAATAATAACAAAAATTAACCAAATAGTCAGAATCTTCATTTTTAAAACAGATTACATGCCTAACGTTTCGGCAGATCCGGCCATCATCATGGACAATCTTAATTAATTAGCATTTAATTATAATTTCTGTTATTCATATTTTTGTTTTATTTTTACCTTCATTAACTTATCACAACTCTATTATATAACCACATTTATTTTAAATTAGTATTATTTTAACTGTGTTATTTTGACTTGGGTATAATAGCCTGCAAAGTTTTATAACTCGGTGTGAGGTTGTGATGGTAACATTAAGATTGTCCTAAATGATGGCCGAAATGTTGGACATGTAATGTGTTTTAATAAAGGTTGAAAGTTTTGGTTTTTGTTATTATTATTAGAACTACCAGTCTTGAACAAGATAATAAAAAGATATATAAAACATGTATAAAAATTTTAATTAGACGAGAGGTATGGATTGTGTACATATTTTATGTAGTCAACTATAAACTAGTTCTTTAGTCGATTTAATGAGGAATCGTATATAATTTACCAATTAAAAAGTAAATTTTTTTGTTCAATTTTATATAAATTTTTACATATTTTAAATCATTTTTAACCATAACACAGTTTACTTTTATTTCATTTTATCTTTTCTCTTACTTTGCTACATTATTTTAGTGTTATCTTTTTCAATAAAAATATATATAAAATACAGGTTGTTATTCGTGGAATTGCACAACATGGTATTTTTAGTTCTTGGGTAATCTCCTATTACAGTAATTAAATGATTTAAAGAGTTAAAAAAATTGGGAAAGATGAAAAAAAAACTATTTATTAATTTGTATATATATATTCTTGTTCGGTCTTGGTGTCTATATTTAATATCACAAGAAATTTATTTTACCTGATCGGATAACTTTCGATAATGTTTTCCATATTTGTATAGACTTGTTGCATTAATACATTACATTTTTTTTTTTCATAATGAATTAATTCAACTTAAAATCATCATCCTTCAAGCATGTTGTCTTAATATATTTACATATTACATATACAAATTCTTCTTTTTTTTTTTTTTAATTGAGTCAAATTAAATTAATTTTAGTTATTTTTGAGTTTTGTTTTACACCCGTTATACTTCAGACCCTAAAATATCGCCGCTACCAAACTACGAACGCCGGACTATGAAACACTTCGATATACTGGAAAAGTATTATATGAACGAGTTATTATATGACACAGTTAAAAAATAGCCTCTGCCAGTTTTTAAAAAAGTGTTCATTTATTAGAAGTGGGGCTGTATATATGGCCGAGGATGGCCCAACCCATTGTCTTTCTAAAATTATTGTCGCTCTTGTAAGACCCCGCCATTGTATTCTAATGTCCAATTGATATCGAATGTTTCTCTTATTTCCTCCCCTTTCTCTTTATCTTCTTCATTCTGCCCATTTCTTCTTTCATATTCCAATTGCAATGTCTCAAGTCTTAGTTATTGCACCATCTCCTTTCTTATAAGTCCTGCTGGAGTAATTATCCCATAGAGAAAGATATGGTAGGACTTTTCCAATTATTTATTATGGGAGTCAATAGGAGAAAAGAAAACAGTAAATTTTCTAGATTCCAATTTGATAGTAGTTTTACAAAAAACAAAACAGAAAACTAATAGATTCCGTAAATGGACAGATGTTCATCTACTGAGATCACCATATATTTTAAACAGATCCAGTTTTCCTAAGCACTTTCATGAAAACAGAAACAATTTAAAAATAGTATCTCAAGAAAATTTTATAAAATTACTACATAGAAGTGGCCTAGCATCATATCCTTAACACTTATTTCTACTGTTGGTATTTTTTTGTAAACTGTTTTGTTAGAATCATTTTTAATATAAAAATTGAGCTTGGAAAACTTGAAATGGTCTGTATTGGACTTTAATATAATCCAAAATACCACTTGATGACATTAAAAGAATTTTTAAAGCGGTTTTAAGAGAATTATTGAATCACTAGAGTGTGTTTTATTACTGCTGTCATAATCCTTGTTTGGTATTTTATTAATATAAATAAAAATTAATTAATAAAAACACAGAAATGCTCTCATTAGTTTTACTTAATAAAGATAGTTTATATCCCGAAAGAAAGTTAATTTTTTATATAAAAAAACTAAAAATAGTGATCCTACTATGGACCACTTGAAAGAATTGTGTATTCTAAGTTTGTTTTATTATTATTCATTAAAATTTTAATGTATCAATTATAATAAAAAATATCCGGCCATTCTCAAGAATATTTATTAATTAAGAATTTCAATTACAATCTAATCATTAAAAATTATTTTTAATAACATTCTGAATTGTGAATTATTCTACATTATTTATGATATAACAGCTACAAAAATATCATTATAATGTTGCTGGCTATCCTGTCTTTGTCAAAATATACCTTAATGAATATAATTAATCTATAAAACATAATTGAATTAGTAAAATACTATGCACGAATAAATTAACTTTAATCATAATATATTAAATTACTTGATTTTAAATGGTGGATTTCTCTACTTATAATTTTATTGAATTTCAATCTTTTCAATCTTTTTATCAACAATACATTTTTTTACCTAGCTCACACACCAGGTATGCCATAATCTCATAATATTTCCAATTTTGTTTCAGTTTATTTATTTTATTATTAAAACACCTACCAAATTAAACTATATATTATTTATCTCATATTCAAACATTTTGATCAAAAATTAATTTAACTAAAGGCTTCACTATAATGCTGATTCAAGTTTCTTGTGTCTGATCTATAATTAATCGTATAATTAATATTTTCTACTATTTTTTTAAAGGTATTATTTTCTTTTTGTAAGATTCTTTTTAAAACCAAAACTATGTTTATTTTTGGATACATCTTAATTTATATGACAATGTATTTATTATCTTGTTCCTAATATATTAATTTTTTATTCAATTGGGTTTGATACTTCAAAGAATTTCTCAATTTAGTAGAGTTAATACTTAATGGAATTAGTAGATCCCCATTTGAGAGAAACCATTCAGTTAAAATTGAGAAAAAAAATTTTACTTCCAAATTTTATTTATCATTTACATTTCGGGTCTACAACATCCTCCGAATCGTCTTACTAAAAATGAACGGGGTTTTCACTTGTATTTAATTATATTTATATCATTTAGTCCTCACATTTCAACTTCTTATATATTTTTTTCTAATTATCTTTTAATTGTACTCCAGTTGTCCCGATCATTTAAAATACATTTCATTTCTAACTAAATTGGGGGGGGGGGGGCATCCTCAAAACGTCAAATATGTAAAGAATAAAAAAGTGAAAAGAAAATATGGTGAGGAAAAAAGTCAAACAATAATTTTTTGTTCAAATTATTATTGCATGTTAATTTTTGTATAATAATTTATATAACTACTCATTACAATAATATAGTGAATAAAAAAATTGAATGAAAAGAAAAATATATATATTTTTTTTTAAGAAAGCACGATTGATATAACTTTATTGTTTACTAATTTGAATAATTTATTGTTTTACAAAAATATATAAGTCCTCAATTGACTGATTTTACACGAATTGAGTAACCTTTTTGGATTAAGGTGCAATAAACGTTATCATTTATTATATATACTTTTGGACAATTATTTTTTTTTTTGTCGTAAAACAAACTTAGGATGCGTAATAAAGAAGGATTATTCTGTTTGTACTCTAGATAAGGTTGGACGAGAGACTCTTGTAAGTGAATCAACGTGACAACCTGAAACAACAACACTATCAACAATTTTGGTCCAACTTTGTTGATGCCGACTCAACAACCGTTGCGGATGCTCCCGTGATGAATTTCTTCCTTAATTTGTTCCGCTAATAACTCACCTGTCCTTATTTGCAGAGGAGGATCGAGAAACAATGGACTGGGATATTGAAATATTAGTCATGCTTTGTGTCAGCCTGTTTCTCCCTTGGTCGTTTTCATATTATTCGAATTAATATTCCGCCGTTTTGTCTCGCCATCAAAACTAATTCCGAACAGCCTACATAACTCTTACCTATCTCTTGTACGATCTTCTCCTTTCCGTTCTATGTAAGGATAAATCTTTATCTTAACAGTCGTATGAATAAAATCGAATGAAACGGGCGAGAATATCTTATCAACAAGACACAACTGAAATCCTCATACCCTGCATAAATAATAATTTCTTTACATAATATCCGTGGAAGATATTTTCCAAACTTATTTTCTTTTGCTCTTTCTCTGTAATTCTATACAATAGGAGTTTGTTTAGAAGTTGTACTTCTTCCATGCGAAACCGCACACTATATTCATATGATGTAAGGTAATATTTAAGGGAATTATTGCTATATACTAAAACTATTAAATCAAGAAAAGAACAATAACTAAAATGTTCTTAAACAAGAAATTTAAAAAAAAAATTAAACATAAATAAATAAATATACTAAAGTTATTATTTGTATACATAAATAAATAAGCTAGGTAAATGCATTCAAAAAATCAGTTTTTATATGCATAAATATCTGTGTATGTAATAATTAATGATGTATGATTAATTCAATACAGATAGACATTTCACCAAAAATAAACACATGCAATTAAAATAAATAAATTGATAAATAACATAAAGTTAGGGAAAAAATTAATTAAAGCAAGAACTGGAAATATATAAATAATAATACAAAAAAAAATACAGTAAATAAGTAAGGAATTAAATATTGTATTAGAAAAAACATAATTAAAATATGGTAACTTCAGTAAATTCCATAATCAAGTGCGATATTATAGCAAAATAATATAGAAAAAGCAAAATATAATATAATAGTTGGGATCCCTATCATAATTTTTCTTATTCTACATGATTTATTAAAAATTTAAATATGAGTTTTATTTCACAATATCTTTTTGTATTAATGTTATCATTAGAGAGCGGGGTACAGAGCCAGCCCGTAATGTATGGTGTGCTACTATCTCAAAGAACCCGAGTTCAAATTCATCAGTGGCAAATAATTACTTATGCTGTCACTGTTGCCGTGAGTCAACCCTGTGGGTAGTGGAGCTCTATTAAGGCCTACCAAGGCTCAAAAATGTGGGTACTCCTTAGTTAAGGAAGGCGGTTGAGCGCGATCTTGAAAAAATCACCTCTTAGTATACCTGTTGTTTTAAAAATAGGGTTTCCTTAGAAAGTACTGAATCCCTAGCACTGAAATATTAAAATACTATGCCAAAAACTTATTGACTTCATTTTTAAAAATTTAAATTGTTTAAATTACATGGTGTGCAAATTGTGATTGCAATAATCACAAATTGGTTATTTTCTAACCGTGAATTAACTAAAAATATTTACGGACTAAATCAGCTTGGTAAATATATTTTCATTTTTATATTTTAATTTAAAATACCTACTAAAAAAAAACATAGATGGCTCTTAAATAATTTAAATTCAAAATGCGCCATTTCTTTTCCATCGCCTCAATTTAATGCATTTTAACTATTGTGATAGATGATTCATTATTTTTAGCCTAAGAAATAATGAATTTAAAAATGTAATTTCATTTGATAATTATAAAATGAAGGTCATTTTTTTTTGTTTTATTTTTATACGAATCTGAAATTTAATAGGCAATTTTCATTCGTTTTGTTTACAACTGTATTAACATTTTTTTCTTTATACTTTTCAAATGATTGGTTATTTTTGATTTGTTTTTAAAATCGTTATTAAACTCAGATCTCAAGTTGAAAATACTAACATTTGATTTATTTCGTTATTATCAATATTGGTATGAAGTTACATTTATCTACACTTTCTTACATATTTTTTAACTTATTTTATTCTTAAAAATTTTGTTTTATAAAAAATTATATTTTACAAAATTAGCTGGATATAATTTTTATATAAAGAGTTCAAAAACATAAATCTTTAGAATTGTCTTAAGTGATATCATAACCAGTTTATGTGAGGATTCTTAAAATAAGTTTCTTCTAAATAAAGTAAAAGAGTGCAGATTTGAATTTCTAAATATTTTCTATAGTCATTTATTTATTATTTGAATGATAGAGAGAGAAAAAATAAATAGATAATCACAAAGACATAAAGAATACAAGAAAAAAACGTTATTTAATACATATTTTCAAAGTTTTAAATAAATCGTACCTTTACAAGTTATTTTATTATTTTATTTTTTTTTTTACCACAATT
>NW_027105025.1:248612-255768 GCF_000696795.3 Halyomorpha halys
TTACTTTATTTTGTTTTAAATAATGAGTCCCAATATTCAGTAAATATTTAAAATAAGTTGTACATCTCACAATTCATTAAATTTAAACATTTTTATAGTTGTTGTAAAAAAATTATAAAAAGCTTCTACGAAAGTTTGATTTTAATACTCTATTTTTTTTTTTTTACGTTTCGGGCCAATAGCAATTTTCAAAATCTTTATGTAACACGTTTTCACCATATTCCCTAAAGCTCTATATTCTGCTTACACATTTTTAAAAAAAAGTTTGTTTTTTTTGTTAATAGACTGTTTTAATTTTTAATATTAATTGAGGTTCATTACCATAGATAGTTTCATTTAATGTTTTTATGCATTTTGGAGCTTTCGGCATCCATTGCGATATTCTATATTTAACAATTAAAAAAAATATTATTACACATTTTCACGAAATTAAATAACAATATGTATTTATTCTATAGTTTATATTATTTTCATGCAAGTTATCTATACCTTCAAATTCTTTTCTCCATATTTCAGGACTTTATAAATTGAAATACATTACATCATCTATATTATTTCTAAAATATAATTATTTATAAGTTTGTTCATCAATTTTTTTTAATTTTAAATATAATTTAATCCATCTTACTGGAGGAAAAACATTAGACCAACAAGATATACTGATTTCATTGCTCTATACATATAAAATAGATATAATAGAAATGATTTAACCTATTTTAATTTCTGACATCATCAATATGGAAAACAAAATTTGAAAGTATGTTTGTTTATAGATAATTTACATGGCAATAATATAAATTATATATATTATTATTTAATTTTGTGTCAATGAATAATAGTATTTTTAAACATTGTAGGTGGCAATTGACTTCAAAAGCTCAAAAATGCATAAATAACTGTCTATGGTAATGCAATTAATGTTAAAAAGTATTTCTTAAATATTATAATATTATTGTTTTCTATTTTTTATTCAACATCCATTCCGGCCTGATTTTCAGTGAAAACTCATTGCATTAATTTGTAATTCACCATTAAATCTTCAGAACATAGCTCAAGAATTGGGTAAAATTTCTTATTTTCATTTTTTTTTTTTACTTTTTATATTATTAAATTGAGTAAGAACAACATCAAATTACTTTTCCTTTCTTTTTGAATTTCCTAAAAGATTTTCTGTTAAATTTTGATCAAGAAACCTTTATATTGCATTTGTAGTGAATCAGAAGTAAATAATATTTTGGCGCACTCCATGAGAATTTCTTTTAAGCTGTTTTAGGTGGCTAAATAGAAAATCAATACATATTTTTTTAAAATAATTCCT
This sequence comes from Halyomorpha halys, assembly GCF_000696795.3. Lineage (NCBI taxonomy): Eukaryota > Metazoa > Arthropoda > Insecta > Hemiptera > Pentatomidae > Halyomorpha > Halyomorpha halys. Next base: position 249,931 of record NW_027105025.1, read on the forward strand.
AACAATTTATTTTTATATTTTTGTAATCTACCTTCATTTTATAAATTGTATTTTGCTACTAATGTTTTCGGTAGTTTTCTTTTTTTTAAAAAAAATATATTATAATAGACTAAGATAAACATTATTTGACAAAGTTTTAATGATTTTATTGGACAATTCACTGTGGAAATCATTTTTAATCATAGTTATTTAGAACAAATTACCTGTAACTAAAGAACTATAATTATTTTAATAAAATAGTTAAAATATAACGGTTTACAATAAAAATTAAACATAAAAGAATAGATAAATGATTTTATTAATAGGTCGTTAAATTAAATTAGTCATAAAAGAGTCTATTATTTGTTTGAATAGCACTATAATTAACTTATTTATTTTTAATATTATAGTATTTTCTTCGCTCAAGTGCTTTTACCGACTCCTTAAACATCTTTCTAAATAATTTCCAATCTTAGTGAATGTGTTTGTGAAATTAACGCTGTCTTCCTTCTTGATGCCAGTAATTCAACTGGAAAGTTTTCTTGCTAAATTCTGAAATTCGCATACTTATTTATTAATTTTTTTTCTGTCTATACTTTCTGGGAGATTAAGGCAATCATGGTATGTGCCTGATAGTTTCACAATACTTGTCATTTTCAACATCAGTAGTAGTATTTTCTATGAAACATTTGTATCTAATCTGCAATTAGTGGATTTTTGGAGGAAAAGTGGATGACGATGTACTAACATTTTTTATGGCATATTTAGTAAATTGGAAATTAAAAGGAATGCCATTTACTATTACAGTTGCTTAGAACAACTTCATCAACTCAAATTTTAATGGAAAATAACAGTTACGTTTTGAAAAACAAGTTCTAAAAGTTTAATTAACAAGAACAAAGAATTTAAGCGTTTTCTGAATGTATATCACCTCCGACAAAATTGAGTTGTTATTATAATATATAATCATTATAATAATATAATATATAATTTCTTTAAAAAAAATTGCAAAACTCCTGTTTCGTTATTGAGACCTTTTCTTAAATTAGAAATACAAGAATAGGTAATGGTCAGATACGCTAGGCAATTGAGATTGTGATTAAAATAACAGAAACACAACGTGGTTCTGATAAACACTTAATGCGTACTTTTGGTAAATGCATTATTTTTTCAATATTGTTTTAGCTATTAAATACATTTATAGATCAAAATAAAATACATTTGATCACTTTCAGCTGTAAGGCAACTAGATTTCATTTTCTATACAAGTCCTATTATTACAATACTGCTTAATTTCAGTAACTACTCAATTATACTCTGTTCCATATTACAGATCTAAATTAAAGAAGGATAACAAACTGTTAGCTATTCAACCATACTTCAGCAGTCAATGTCTTCACTTCGACATTTCTATTATTTAAAACTGTGAAGTTAATTCGCAATATTCTCTCAACAGCTAGTTTGTAAATGACTTCCGAGAAAGTTGTAAAACATGTTTCATTGTATAAATAGCTTTTTCCCATCTTGTAACAAGTTGCTTATTGACACACTGAAGTTTGCTTGTTTTTAATTTTCTATTTAAAATATTAAATATTTCTACATTGTTTCTCATAAAACTAGTTATGATTTGAAAACAGTATTTAATAAAAGAATATTAATTTCTTTAACTTTTTTTCCGAAGTAGGTTTCAACTTTATACAAACAGTATTAAAAAGGAGGAAAAAAGTATTTAATAGGTGTTCATTGGGATGAAGTTGGTTATATGAGAATTATGATTTATTGATCATACAAGCAAAGATATGATTATCAAGTAATTCTATGTATTACCGGTATTATGTTATATCATAAGTTTTATGAGATACGAAAAAAAATTTACAAAATTTCCAATTTTACCTGAGTAAATTTCAAAGATTTTTTCGATATTAAATTTAATTAATTCTATATTAAAATTAAGTTATGTATTAAAAAGTTATAAAATAGCCCGTGTGAATATTTTATACTTTAATAAATTACTGCAGATCTCTGTTAAGTTTCCGTAAATGATAACCATAATGTTTAAAATCGTTAGACAAAATATTGCAGATTTATTTATTACGATATTCTCTTTTTTTTTTTATTTAAAAACAAATTTGATCCTTTTTTTCTCAACTTTGCAAACCTTCCAACGTTTCGACCCTCAGGTCATTTTCTAGGATACCTTCATTTTGATGTCATTTTCTTTTTTAAAATCTTAAAAATGCAAGCTAATTGCCTTTGTCCCATATAACTTTTTCTATATAATTCCTTCTTAAAATTAAAACTTTTACAATCCACTTCTCTTCCTTCTTTCATTTACATTTGCGTCTGTGCGTAACACTCTATAGAAATCAAATACAAAAAAAAATTTTTTTCACTTACCAGATCTGGCAATACCCAAGCAAAGCAGTGGTATGTTTTAATTTATCGTCATAATAATGCAATTGATATTTTATTTTTTTACTCGTTTAAGAAATGATTGTAAATTTTAATTTTATTTGTATACACTTCTGCATGATTTATATTTCTTTAGTGTCTAAAATTATTATCCCATCGAATTGTTTTCTTGCGAAAATTTAATGTAAGATACGTGCAATGATAACGTTATATGCGGTTGATTTTCCAATCAATTTATATGTCTCTGTTATGTTCCCGTTTCCCAAATTAAAAAAGTTTATAATTCATCTAAGATCATTATTTGCAGGAGAAGTAAAAATCGGATTTACTGACGCTTATTTAAGACATGGAATCTCTGAGCCTGCCCATAAGCAGAGCTTGTCTAAAAAAAAATGAAAAAAAAAGAAGTCCTCTTGTGAAAAGGTAAAGCCAAGAAGAATATAAATGATATAAAAAGTAACAAGCAAAATTCACGAAGACATATAAAAATAATTTATTAAGTAATTGAACAGAAAGTAGTACGACGTTGTCACCAGAACAACATTGTCCCGTAGGACGCTTTATTCCTCCATAAGGGCACATAAGGCGATAAATTACCGTTGAAACTAAACATTAACTGCCCCTAATAACATATATTATATCTTGGCATCTTTTATTGTCTATATTGTCTCCTTGGGGTATCCTCCGTATTCCTTCTCTTCGAATCGCACCTCGACCTTATTCACTGCTCGGGATAACATCACGGCCTCGTTTCAAACATTAATTTTTTTTTATTATATTCCTCCGGGCGATTACTTTAACCGAATAACAATAACTATAAATTAAAGCTGAGAGCCTTATTAAGTATTCAATAATGGCCGTAATAATGTTTAATAGGGTCATTTATAAACAGATGTTTTCTCTATAGTGGCTCTCTTTTATAAAATATACAATATTTAATATTATTCTCTCGAAGAAGGAGCTAGTATTTATTGAGGTGTAAATCCGTAAATGCTAATATTTTTTATAATTCAATGGGCGTTTGGAACGTGGAGCTGTGATTCTGTTACCGAATTTACTTAAATTTTTTTTTTTTTTTAATTGAAAAGATCCCTGAAAATAAGTTATGACTAATATTTTTTTTTTTTACTTTTCATATATATGAAAAAAAGTCTTTTTATCAAATTAACATATTTTCAGTTATGGTGCATGAGAATTTAGGATTAATTCATTGCTTTCTCAGAATAAAATGTGGAAATTAAGATCCATAAATGATGGTTATTTTTTATGCTAAATTCAGTGGTAAATTACTAAAATTTAATGCTTAAAATTACTAAAAATATCAATTAATAAAGAAAAAAAAGACTGCTACTTGGGGTAAATTTTAAATATATAGATAAAGTAATATTATTTAAAATATGCGTCGCTACAACCTATGAAGGGCCAGAGGTGCGGTACTTGGTGATTTGGTCAGAATCACTATTTACTATAATTTACTTTAATTCTGTTATTGACATGATAGGTAGGAGTGGGTAGCTTTATGGTAAGGCAATGTGCTACTTCAAGGACCCGGGTTCGAATCCGGGTTTCACTGTACCCGTGACTCAGCCCTGTGGATTCGGGAGTTTTCGGAGTTCACCCAGCCTCATTAAGCACCTCCTTGCACAACCGTTGGTATAGTAACAGTAATCTCTAACAAAGTACAGTACACCTGACCCTTCATGGGTTGTAGCGGTACAGATTTTTTTATTTTAACTATAAATATAAATTATAAGTATTCATTTAGGTAAAAATTAAGGAACATAAAAAATGTAAAAATTAAAAAAATAAAATGTGAACGATAAAGAATAAAACAGTGGTACATTTTTTTTTTTTTTGTGCAACTAATTATTTTTCATAAGGAACCTCTATATTATAAATTTAGTACTAAAATTACTATATTTAAAGGCTGTTAAACCGAAAATACTGATATTAAACGACATTTCATAGCTATCTAATAATTGTGTTATGCTAATTTAATGTTATAATTATGTTAATTTAGATACAATGGTAATTTAAAAAAATAAAAAGATCATAATAAAGGGATAGGAATATTATGAGAATACTACGACCTTGAATTAGTAGAAAAATATAATTAATAGAAACCAAAAGAAAAAATATCCCATTTGTATAATTCCCTGATGAAAGTCAATCATACAGTTATACTTCGTTCATTACAATTTGAAATAGGGTAACTAAAAGTATTGTCAGGTATTTAATATACCAATAACTTGCTCAGCAATTTACGTCCATTGAAATAAATCACAGAATAAAAATAATAAATAACCGTTATAGTCTTTCTTAGTCCAGTAAATAGCCAACTTACCATTACTGTAATTAGAACTCGGGAATTTTCTTTAAACTTATATATTCCATAATATAACTTAGCTGGAACTTATTATTCCAGAAGAATGATTACTCGAATTATAGTTTCGTAGGAGTAGCAAAGTGGTAAGGTGCTAAGGCAATATGCTACCAACTTCAAGGACCCAGCTTCGAATTCAGCTGTGACAAATAGTTATTTATTCTATTGTAGCCCTGAGTCCATCCCGTGAATTCGGAAGCCCTTCGGGGTTCACCCAGCCTCATAAAGTGAGTACCCTTAACTGAGAAAAAATATGATGGCTAAGCATGATTCTAACCAAATCACCTCCTTACGCAACCATTGGTATCCCTGATCCCTTTCATCGGTTGTAGTGGTACTGATTTATTTATTTTATTATAGTTTTGTATAGAAAATAATTTCAGTGTATTTTAATAATATTATTGCTTAGTTACTTTTTGAATACAAAAATATTTCTTTTAGTAAAGAATTTACTTCCTGAATATGTAAACGCTCTTTACGCAGCATTTTGTATTTTATTGAAAAATTAATATCCGGCTAAAAATGTATGGTTTATCTTAGGGTTTTTTATTCTAAGGTTTGTTTTAACTCATACTATATAAAATAAATATTGAGAAACAGTATTTTTGTTAGTTTTTGTTGTTATTTCCATTGTTCCTTTACTATAATATGATGAAACATACTTTGTGACTTTAGTTATAATAGTCAATCTTAAGAAATCGTGAACAGAGGAAGACATATTGTTATTAAAAGGAAGGAATATTGCTCTTAAAAATATGTTTCTATATAATGTTTAATTTTCTCTTCATGTTTTGTTTTGTTTCATTTCAACAAATCCATTATACTCATTTTTCATTGTTTGAATTGATTTTTAATAAATTTTATCATTTATACTGAAACTTTCAATTTCATACTACAAGTTATTTGTATGAAAACCTAAAACAAAATTCCAGTAGACGTAAAATAAAAAGTTATTTAACGATCTCTCTCTTTTTTTTTGTTTGTCCTTCAATTAATATTTTTTTCAGTCACAAAATATTTCACTATACAAATTTTATGTTAGAATTGTTATGAAACTATGAATA
>NW_027105025.1:255818-273786 GCF_000696795.3 Halyomorpha halys
TAAGAAATCAGTTTCAAACAGTTTCGATTTCCTGAAATTATTGAAAAATTTCTACAAGTCAAGGCAGTATTTTATTTTGTCTTTCATTGTTTTATTTTTTTTTCATCTTAAAAGTTTGAATTTTTCAATAAATTACTTTATGTATCAATATAATTTTTTTGTCATATTGTATAATCAATATTTATACTGGAAAACTGGTTTTATTTAATTTATTTTTCATATGAAAGATGTACAAAATATTTGATTTTATTTAATCTCTGAAAAGGTTCACAACCTAGAATCGTCCCAGATTTTAGTGCTGATTAAGAAAATATAAACGGGTTAAAAAAATATTCTCAAATGAAAACGAAGAATAAAATTAATTGGGGAATTCATCTTTAATAAAGCGATTTTTCTAATAAAATTTTAAATATATATCATGCATGCATTTTAGATCTTATTCATCAATCTACTAAAGTATAAGTTATATTACATTCAATAGAAAAAAAGATATTTTAAAAAAGTTTATATCTACCATAAGTTTACTTAAATTGAATTTTTTTTTTCTGGCACTATAAAATATTTTCATGTCTCTCTCTTTAGGGTTTAAATATTATTTTATTAACGTCACCTTTAATGCTTAATGCAATTCTGTAATTGTTAATCTTTAGATAGTACACATTAATAATTTTTTTCAATATCTCATTATTTTATTTTCATGTCATCTTTTTCAAATATTTGCATACAGTGAATGATGAATTGAAAATTGTTTAGTAATATTGAAAATGTTTAGTTATTATTTTTACTATACATCTTTCATGTTAACAATCAAATTCTAGATATCGAAAACATTTTCTAATTGTTTTATTTTGTTTTTGTTAATTTATTTTCGAGTTTTTTCTTTGCTTAAGAATGTTTCTGGGTTAACTGCGATTGCGTAATTAAGGTACCACCAAATATCTAATTTTGATATACGTCAATTGAACATTTTGTATTTTTATTTTGTTATGTCATATATTTAGTGAGGTAATTTTGGAATGCAAAGAGAAAAGAAAATTAAGTTTAGATGGAAAAAAAAAATCCTATGAAAGAAAAATTTGAATATAAACCACTTTAGGCTTTTTACCAGTGGTATCACCATCATGTTGTATTATGCTGATAATTGGTGGCAATGATACTACTTCACTAATGATAATAAAATAAAAAATATATATTAAAACCTCAATAATAATATATAACCTAAATATAGTATGTTCAAAAAGTTTATTTTATTCTAATTTTAATTTTTAGTTGATTAAACTCAGTGAATTTATATTAAGTGATCTTTAATATCAGACAGGTTTTATGCTCATTTAATATGTCTAACAGGCCTTAAATGACGAATTTTCAAAAAACATCTTCTTATATCTTTAATTTAGTTAATTAAAAAAAAAATAATCATTTCTCATTGTTAGCAATAGTAAACAAGGGGCAAATAAAAAACATTTAATAAATAATAAACATATAATAATTTCATGAATAACTAAGGGAGAAAAAAAAACTGAAAAATAGGTAACTATGTAGAATTTTTTTTCTATTTCTGTTCACACTAATATAATATATGTGATTTTCCTATTGATATAAGAGAGCAGTTTAAATACATGTTTTCCTTCAAATTAAACTAAATTTGTATATTTTTAAAAAATAATATGCTCACTTTAACAATCTGTTTAAGAAACAGTCATCTGTAGCTGTGGAAAAACAAAAAAGGAAAAATATTTATTTTTTTATAATACAATATTAATAAAAATAGACATAATAAATAAATAAACATAAGCATAAATATGTTTTTATTTTATTTATATGAATTTGAGTAAACATGATGTGATCGATCTACTTTATCACTATTATTGTTTGCCTCAATTGAGATATGTTGTAATGTTTCAGAATAAAGACAGTTTATCTTATATGAAATAAATGTTTGGAATGTATTCTAGCTGAATTATAGATTCTTTATTCATGAAAAACATTATATAAATAAACGAAGGTAACATTTTTTTTCTGAGTGTTTATAAATATATATGTAATTGAGGTATATTGTTCAAATCCTAAAGATTATTTACAAAATGTTTACAAGTCTTGTGTCTTACAATGTCTTTCAGGGGGGTTCTTGGAGACACGACAAAGTTGTAACAATAAATAAAGTCTCCCCTATATACATAAAAGTTCTATATCGAAATATATAAAAGGTTGCATTTTCTCTTTCCAGACCTTAATTCCGAGGAACATTTTTATATTGGCTATCTATGTACGGGATTATGACCCCTTTATAGCCGACACATATTTCTCTCACATTTATTGCGTATACATAAAATAATCCTTTATTGCCACCCTAACTCTAACCGTAGACTCTATATCCCCGTCCCGGGGAACCTAAATTTATTCTAATAAAGCAATTAAAGTTGGAGCTTTATGGGGTGAGTCGTTTCTGTACAGTTTTATTGTTACATTTAACGGTGTAAAGCCGAAATGCCCCCTCCGCTGAAAGTTTCATATAAAGTAGTTTTTATATGGCTTTTGCCTTCTCCCCTTTTATTGACATTGTGTAAAAGCCATATTTGATGTTGATTACTCTTTTAATATTCTCTAAATTTTATTCCTCTAAAGCGCTTCTAGTCGGTCCTTTCTGCAACAATGTTATTCCTCTCAATACTTTGCTGAATATCTCTACTACATTATTACTGATACTTTACAGTAATTATAATTGGAAATATGTAAGTATTAATTAATTTACATATCTACTAGGGCAGGGGCTGTCAATATTTCTTTCACATACGAGTTCAGATGCGCCATGAAACTTACCATCAGGGCCCTGTTTCATAATGAAAGCTAATAGTATTAGTTGATAGTACAAGTGTAGAAACTAGGTGGTAATAATACTAATACTTATTTTTTCATGATAGGGATGATTATTAGTGATATTACAGGAATTAGAAAATACTGAAGTACAAGTTACTATTATACAAGTCTGTGTAATTGAATTAAGATAAATCTACAAGACTAATAGTATTAGTTTGTACTTTATTATGAAACAGGGCCATGGTATTCTTGATTAGATTTCATTAAAAAAAATAGGTGTTAATCAATTAATTTTCACTAGTTTATTAAGGCACCTATCAACGATGGTCAGAAATGATTTCTTCTAGGTAAGGCTCATTGTTGCCGGGAGGCAAAAGTTAGGAGTACCATGATATCAGTATACATTATTTCTGATATAATATATGGTTTTATTTTATTAATTTACTTTTTATTTTTTTATGTTAAAATTAATAAAAAAACATTATTATTAATTATAATGATTTAATGATAGTTGACAGGGGGAATGAAATGAGGAGAAGTTGGTTGGGGGTAGAATTTTTCTGTTTGATGATTGTTATTGTCTTTTTTATTTCTTTTTTTATTTATTATAATGAGAGATATTTTATGTTTCATAATTTAATTTTTAAAATGGTGGTATTTTACTCTAAGGCATTAAATTTCATTTTCAATGTCTGTTACATTATTCTAAATGTTATTGTCTCAAAATAATTAAAGAATATTATTATTAATTATGGGTTATTTTTAAGTAAAATGTTTTGAGCATTTTTGGATTGGGCAGAAAGTTTGAAAGTAATATAAACATAAAAATTAATATTAAAAAAAAATGAGGAGAATATATGTATTATTAACTAATGTTCTTTGCATCTCTATATCATTTTAGAATATTAAATAATAAATAATTGTATTGTCTTTCTTCTTTGAGAATTTTTATTTTAGCAGTAAAGCTTAATGTCCTTAAGGATATTCAGAAAATTATATCTTTAGGTTTCATAAGCTCATGAGAAAATTGTTTAAACGAAATAACAATGTTAAAAATTCAGGAAGTTGCTCCCCCTCTGCGGTGGCACGCTTACCATATGTTCCTCTGTAGTCCTTTTCACTTCGAAGTTCCCCTCTTATATTTAATTTTTTTTTATTTAATATATATCTATGTACATAATTAAACATTATTTTTACATAATCATAAAATAAGGATGTTTCGAATTTTGAATATACTCAAAACAAGAAAACAAAAAGTGCTTAAACAGATACTTACTTTTATTGTTTTATGTACCTTTGAACAAGACTATATTTATTTTGTATTAAATATGTAACTAATAGAGGATTTTTTTTTCTATGAAATAATAATGCAACTGAGCTAATCGAGTAGATATCACATGTCATATTTTTAAATTATTCATTATTACTATAGTTGTATTTATAGTATGAATTTTCAATCATTGATATCAATACAAAAATATTGAAGGATAAAACTATGCACTATATATATACACAGATATTTGTTGGTTACAATTCTATTTTAAACATATTATATTATGTTAACATGTAGTATTTTCCACATTTTAGTACGTTTTGGTCCTTTCCTTTGGCCAGTTTCAATTTTTTCTTCTTCTTAGTGAATGATGAACAAAAAAAAAAGACAATCCACAATTTATTTTGGAGATTAAGTTAGATAAAATCAGATATATAACATAAAAGCTCTAAGAAAAAAAAATGGCTGATAACAAATATATCCAGAATTAGAATTGAATGAAACCATATAATTTTAATAATGTTACTGGGATGTAGAAAAAGAAAAATATTGAAAATAGATAAAGAAAAGGGCTGAAACGTTATACTAATTTTTCTTAAAATTATACGTCCGTGTGTGTGCAAAATAGAATTGTTACAAATAAAATAAAAAATATATATATTTTTAATATGTGTTTTACGTGTTACTAAAATCTTTTCCGTAAACATTTTGATAGATGTTTAATAATTAAAAATGAATCAATCTAATCTAATCAATGAAATTAAATTTAATTAATAAGGACTAAAAAATGGTTAAAGGATGAACTAAAATATGTTGGTGAATTTTTTTAACCTTCTATATTTATAAAAATATTCTTTTTTACCCAGTAAATAATGTAAAAAAGATAATGATACAGATAAAATAATTGTACAGTACTGTTTATGCAAATTTTGTTTTGTCTGTTACATTAAAGGATGTTATTTTTTTTATGTGTATAGATAAGGATATCTAGAGTCGGATATATATAGGTATAGTGCAGTGCAATTTTATCTTGAACGTGAATCATTAAGAAGCAGAAAACAATATGAAAATAAGATAATATTTGCGGAATCTATTCAGAAGCGAACGATAAGAAATCATACCTGGCTTACTTTTGACTTAATCTCTTATCATTTGAAAATGTGTGATGATAAAGTTAACATTGTCGGTAGTTATTGATAAATAATGGGAATTGTTTTGTAAATTGAAAATAGATAATCGTCTATGAAAGTCTTTTATAAACTGTATTTAGAGAATTTTTATTTAGTTTGGTCGATCAAAATTACCTAACAGTAGTTTAGATACGGATAAAACTACTTATTCATTTTTCATTAGTAGTAGTCTAATAATTTATAGACTGATTCATCTTTAAAAATAGATCTGAAACCGAAATGAGATTCTCAATAGAACAAGAGTATTTAGTGCAGTACACTCGAATAGAACTCGAGATAACGACATTGATAATTGAAAATATTAACAATATAATTATTGTTTTTACATTAGTAATCTACAAGTTATTTCTAAATTTTATTTTTTTATTTCTCTGGTTTGGATATTCAGGAAAGCTTTATGTTTCACTTTATATGCTCTAAGGTATAACCATAAAGGTTTTATTATTAACGAAGATATAGGAAAGAAAATTTCATAACATACTTAAACATAACCAATAAAAAGTTAAATTAATTGTACAAGTAACAACGAGAACTAGTTTAGCTGAATATAGTGAAATTTAATTAATAATAATAAAATTCTCGATTTATTTTGAGACAAGTCTCCTTAAAATATATGACAGGGATTAGTGCCTCAAAGAAAAATACAAATATTTTAAAAATAAAAACAATGAAATTATAAATCATAAAATATCTCTCATAATAATACACTAGAAAACAATTGAGACAATAATAAGGTATCAAATAATGTGAGATGGTTGGGAGTGTGGTCAGTAAAGCAAAGAAATAAGTAACCACTTATTTATTTGTGCCTACGTTTCGGCTAGAATTTAAGGAATTCATCAGGGCTAAAAAGTAAAAAAAGACAGGATAATAATCAAAATAAATAGAAGGAAGTTATTGAAAAAAGAATTAAAGAAGTAAAGTAATAGTTGTGATAAAGTTTTAACAAAATAGTGACTGTGATAAATGATTTTAATTTTGGTATTTAATGTGAATATTGACAAATTATAAATTGTTGTTTTTGACCTGGGCAGAATAGTCTGCATGGAGTTAAGAGCTTTTGAACCATATAATTCCAAAATTGTATTAAGTAGATTGTCCCTGAGGATGGCCGGATTGGCTCAAACGTTGGACTTGTAAGAAAATAAAATGTATAAATTTAGAATTCAATGTACAAGATCGGCAATTCCCAATTTTATATCATTTTTCTTTTTTAAAAACTCAGAAGAAACATGAAAAATATAAATAAAAACTAGTGTTGGATGATAGTTCGGGTAGCTGTCCATAAATTTATCAAGATAGTAAAAGAAAACTATTTTATATTGTTTACCAACGTTTTGTCCCACTTTGCAAGGCTTCGTCAGAGCTAAATGAAAATACAAGACGCATTACAAGAATTCGAAACAATTGTTATGTTTATAATGTATATAAAAAAGTATTTGTAATAACATTATAAGGAAGTATAAATGTTAATGGACTGGAAATAAGTTAGTAATAAATATAACTAGGTGTGATAAAAATTCTAAATACAGATCTACTAATAAATTATAGAAGAATACTCGTTAGAAACAGTTATAAATATAAAGTAATAAAATATAAATATAAGGTAAAGAGGTAGGTGGAAAAAATAGAACAGATAGGTGAAGTAGATATGGTATAGGTGAGGTATAGTAATATGTACAATGGATATATTAATTAATTCATAAAATTGATACAAATAAACAATAAAAATAAGGGTAATCACCATTCAGATTGAAACACAGTGAACGTCTGAGAAAAAAGGGGAAAGTAAGGTATAGAAAAATTCTCCCACTTCCTAGGCTAACCCATAGAAAGGGTAAGATTTTTATTAATATCTAAGCAAACCCTCCCTTTTTTATAATATCTAGTTAACACTTCCTAATGGAATAAAAATGATTTCAAAGGCAATAAATAACAAAAACATAAAAAATAAATTCAGTATTTCTTATTTCAGTCATTGACAATGCAACTTGTCACCCGTCCTCTATACTTGTATTTTTGTCCAATTAAGTCCTTTTAGTCTGGACTGGTCAAAATCCCTACTGTAGCAGGAACACAGTTTCTTATATTTATATGCTCTTGAGGACGATAGGTAAGACAAGAATTGGTAATGTTATCCTTGGGCGAGACTTCTCCCTGAGCAATGCCACGTTATTGAGACGCGACATCGGCCCGGGAGTAGTGGGGGCCTCAGCCTCTTGTAATCTGAAAGTTAGCCGCTAAATTTACAACCTCAGCCCGCACTCGGGAGAGCCTTACATTATTGTAATATCCCCCCCATTGTTCAAAACGTAATATTGGGTTTTTATTGAGTCCCGCTGTAAGCACAATGGGGAGACATTGTCCCCTCCCTACCTCCCTTCGGGGATTTGTTATTCAAACTGGAAACTATAAATGTTTATAGTTGAGCTCCTCTAATGGGAGGGATGTGAGCGGAATGGAAGGCACAAATCAAGGCCAAAGAGGTATAAGGGGCAAGAGACAAAGAGCCCTTACACTTATTTACATATCTCTGTGCTCTCTCTGCCGCGGCAACATTAATTAGTAGTAGTCGTTAGGGGGCAGTCTTCCATTCAGCTATCCTCTACATTTTTCTTATTCTACAAATCGATGAGCTATCGCACTGAACAATGTCCACTCCTAAGGTCGGCAGGCTCAAGAGTGCGCGAGTCAAAGGGTCCATGCTAAACAAGGGTCGATCCTTTATTTTGATTGCAGCTTCCTTATTCAGGTCAATGAGAGTTTTATCCTTTCTAGGCACTGTGGTAATTTTTACTGTATTTAAATTACTTAATATTTATTTTGAAAATCGCTAGTTTGCTAGAATAGTGGTTCATCTGGTAACAAAATTATTTGATGTATTCCATAGATTGTAAGCAGTATATGTTGATAACGGTGGACAGGTTCGTGGAGAGATAATATCATTCCAGAAATAAGTAGGAGGATATCTGTTCCTACCTGTCCTATTCCAAAAATCTCATAATTATCCAGAGTTTATCTTACAATTGAAGCATTCACTACTAATAGGTAGAACAGCGTTAAAAAAAAAAAAAAAAAAAAAGGAATCGAATAACATTCAAAAGTGGCAAAAACTAGTAGCCGGCGAGAGGTACCGATAAAGTGGGAGGACTGAGAAATTTTCCTCCTTGATCCTCCTTTTCAGTTTGTTCACGCAAGCAAATGCTAAAATGAGCTTTCTATTTATTACGAATCATAAGAAACATTTCACATGATTCTTGCTGAGATACCAGTAATCAGCGTTTTCTTGATTGAATCAGTCCAGCTGTTGAATGATGACTGTCATTCCGAAACTGTAGGAGTATCTTCAAGATCGATACTTAAGTAAGGAAGTACTGTGTCTAGACCGACGATTGTGGAAGGAGGGGATTTATTCAAGATCATGCTCTACAACCAAGTTTCTCCTAATTATGTGCACTCTCTTTTTAATGGCTGACTGTACCGAGAAGAGTCCCTCAACCTCAGAGACCAAATCATGACTAATATGAAATTGAGACCGATAAAAAAGTCTTTGCTCGCTGTGTAAAAGGGGAGAAATCGCTTAGAGTGTATTTCACAGAAAAAAGCTTAATAGAATTAGAATAGAACTGAAAAATTCATTTATTTTTTGAAGCTGACCTACCCATCAAATGATGTGAAACAGAACCAGAATGGAAAAGAGACATCTACCCTCACTGTTTGCGCAGAAAACCAAATCCATACAAAAAAATAATAGAAAACAACAAAAGAATTAAACATAGCCCGCTCGTCACCGAATGGCCAATGTAGGCTATACAAAGGGCACAGTTTGCAATTATTTTTAGAATCCGTTGATTTTTTTTTTCTGTCCGTAGGGGGCGCCATCTCCCCTTCCCCCCAAATCCAACTGTTTCATATCGCTATTGGATTTGTGTAATTGGATTTATGTGAAGGAAGTTGGGCGGAGAGGTGCTTCAGTCCCCTGATTAATATCCACCACTAGCCATCTCTCGCTAAAGACAATATTGGATCTGACTGCATTATTACATCTTGGGCAAATATCGCTTATTTAAAAGTGCAGTACGCAAGTAGAAAGTGATAGGCCGTTTAATATTGCATTCCTGCACTTCAGCTCGCCCTGGCCGAGAGAGAGAGAGAAAAAAAGAAAAAGCCTTCGATAGGGGAGTTTCCCAATGTAGAGATTTCTACTCTCGCGCTCTTATTGTACTTTCGAATCCTCTTCAAATCCTGAATGTGCATCAAATTTATATGAATTCTTACTCCGTCGAAATCAGTTCTCATAAAAGACCACGGGATATTAGCTATGAAATGGTGGTTACTTATCAGACTTACTGCAGAATTTGACAATATTCATAAAAAAAATTATTAAACTAAATTAGGCCAAATTTGAAGTGACATGCTGTTCAAATTATTACAGATAACTTACTAACTAACTATATTAATACAGATAGAGAATACCACAGTAGTTGAAATGAAATTGGATGAGGGTAACAAGAACAGATTGTTACACAATAAACAAATTTATTATTTATGTGTTTGTTGCGTTGAATCCAAAACTCAGTATTTATAAAAATGGAATTGAAAATTTGTTAAGTCCCTCTCAATATTGACTTAGTTGCTTACTACTATGTAAGAAACTTATTAAACTCTAAAAAAAAATTACAATTTTCATAAATTTCGTTATTCTCGAGATTAAATTTTAATCCCCTTTAGTATATACTTGGAGAACCTGAGAGCTGAGCGGCCTGGGGCGAGGGTTCCAGAGCGCTTGGCTCAGAAGGTTGAGGGTTCGATAACCCACCTGTGCTGGTCAATGTTTATTTCGCGATGGCCTCAAAAAATGAATTTTGACATTCCTAAAGAAGAACAACCTTCTTTTTTATTTTAGTTTACATCTAATCATGACGATTTAAGATCCAACTCTATGAGTACTGCCAGGAATTTATACAAATATTTGTTTGGAAATATCAATCAATTTGGGTATACATCGACTTATGTTGTCTCGATACGTAGGAAAACATCACAGAAATTATTGGAATTCTCCAATGCCGTTCCATCACAAGCTGGACTTCTTTGTGCTCAATTTTATTCCTATGTGAATCATTCAGAAATTGATTATTATTTTATTAACAAATATAGTTATATATTTAACTATCAACGTTGATACTGCTATTAACTCTCCGAGCCGATTTATTGAATACATAAGCAAATATAATCCCAAACATAATCCATGTTGTAAATTATAGCGGAGAACGAGATTCGGTAATTTGGTGGGAGTTGTTGGGATTATGTGATGGAATGGAATGAGAAAGATGGCTCCGAAGACTTCTTAGCCATGGGAAGAATTAATGATAGATTATTTTCTCCCCCGTCATGTTTCGACATTATTGTAATTAGATTTTAAGATTAGACTGGATTGATATCTTGGCTACATGCATAATGCCTCCTGTCGGATTATTCCAACAATTCTACAGACGCCTCGGTGGAGACCTTCTGAAGCCGTAATTGTTTGATTCTATCTCTTTGGCGATTCTTCAGGTACCTACTTTTCTTGTTAGGAATAGATAATAGAAATCTATAGAAGTGGGAGAACTATCTTCTTACAATTGGATATTTTAATAATCCTACTATATCTATGAAGATAATTCTCTATCTTCCTCAACAGTCTTGGTACATATAGTAAATAATGCTAAAAGAAAAATAGATTTCAAAGTTAACTTATAGTCAATACTTAAAAAAATCCATATCAAGTTTATCTCTGTCTCAAAAAAAAGAACAACTATACATATATTTCAAAATCAATGATGATGGTTTTGAGACAGTTATTTATTTCTTGCATATTTATTTATGCATAAGAAAAATTGCGATTGCTTTACTGTTATTTTCATTGAAAGAGATGTAAAAAAAAAGTGTAATATAGATTCTGATTGGCGGAATGTAATTGGCTGAGACTCTCCCCACCCCTCGTTCCTCCATCCCGAATGAAAACTTGGCTCTTAGTAAACCAATTATCAGTCGATTGTCGCGCTTTGGAAATTTTCCTGTTTTATAATTGGAGCTGACATTTTTCCCAAGGAATCTGAATTCTTGGAATTTATTTTATTTCCTATTTCACTGTCTGTTTTATTGAAATATTATAATATGGTTTTCTAGTTTTTTGAACTTTTTATTTTCATTGATATTATATTTTTAAAGTTTTACTTGAAAGTGGGAACGTTGTTGACTGCTTTGAAAGAAAACAGAAATTAGTCTAAGCTAAATGGCATGATCTCATATATCATTAATGTCTGACATAAAATTGCAAAAATGAAATTTTACTATCAAATTCTTTAGGATATTTAACTGATTTTTACCTCTACTTTTATAATAAAAATTTCAACACTTTAATTGAAAATGACATGTATTTAAGGTTCTTTTTAAAAATAAAAAAATTCTAGATTAAATTTAATTAAATGTAAACAATATAACCAAAAAACGTTTGTTTTTTTTATATTAAATATTGTATTCTTAAATTTACTTATTTTTTTATTTACTCATTTTTTTCTTTATACCCTGGTGACTACCAGGCCTCTATAAAATCGGTGTTTTTAGTTGAAGAAAAATCTAGCGGTTTAATTTGGTTATGAACAAGCAAATCTCCTTGTATAACCATTGTTCTAGAAGTATTGATTCCTTCATGGGTTGTAGCGGTACAAATTTACATTGAGTAAATATTACAAAGTTTTGTATAAGGGTGTGTGAATAAACAATCTAACTCAAAAACGATAAGTCATACGAAACTGAAATTTTATATCTAGGGCATAAGTGTCTTAGGTATTTATCAAATTGATTTTACTATTTTTTGGGGGGATTTTCTAAAAAAATTCTCTAACGAAATACTAATTGGGCTTTAAGTATACATTGATAATATGCATAAGCATTAAAGCATAAAATAAAATAAAAAATTTAATGTGAATAAAATATAGAAAGGAGTTAGTTGACTCTATGAAGCATATTGTAGAAAGATAGTCCAACAATAAATAGTTTTCTTTTATTTTTTTGATATATTTATTGACCACCTCCCGGAGTATCTTCCTCCAATCTAAAAGAAAAATAGAGTTCGAATGGGAAATAGCTGAGACCACCCAATTTTTTCTGATCGCATTTATATGTCATAGGCTTGATTATCTTTTGTAAAACTGTTGTATTCTTGGCAGGAACAAAGTTCATATTTAGTATTTTTTTTTTATATTTAAAAATCAAAATTTTTAGTGTAGGTAAATGTTATATGATGCAAGCATCCCGATAAATTTATTATCATTATTTTATTGGTTTCATGAAACTTGGTAACTTTTAATATCAAAGAAATTACTATCAAAATCAGAGAGCAAATAGTGGCTTAGCCTCGAGTGTTATTAGTAAGAAAGAGGAAGGAGGCGCTCCCTTGAGACCCCCCCTTTCGCCCGCCAAGAAATCCTCACTCCCTTTAATATTTCTTATTTAATTGACCATTTCTTAATTGATTTTGCCGTAATATTATGATTCTCCTTTAGGCTGTTGGGTTATAATTAGACAAAGTGGAGTAGGAATGAAGAGGGGGGATCTTTTATTATTTTTCAAGGGGGGAAAGGGGCCACCATCCTTAATTCTCATTTTTTATTGTATTTACATTATAAATATAGGCCGGAGAGCTAGAAATGTAATAACAAAAGGATTCCTTTTTGAGGGGTTACATAATGTAATCTACATAAATTTAAGGAAAACCAACTCCTTTCTCTCCTCTGTCCCAGGCTTATAGTAGATTTCTTAATGAAAACAATTCCCGGAATAAAGATAATTTTTTTTTATTTCTATATACCCTCGGAAAAGAGCGTGGATAAGAGCTTTAATGAAAATATTAAATTTAATTCTAAAATAAGTACAATGTATATAAATTCATTTAAACATTTTCTCTCTTTATTTTTTTTGCTCTACAATGCCTGTAACACTCTCTCGTACTTAATTTTCATCTGAGCTTAATAACCATCAAATATATTTTAATATTTCTTATGTTCTTCTCCCCTCGGAGTTAATAAAGATTTTAATAAAATTTAACAACTTCAACATTTTTTATGCGTGTAGTAATTTTTTATTATAAAAGTTTAGATAAAGTCTACTTATCTTATACATTTTTTAAATTCATAAAATCTTTACTATCTTGGAGTCGTAAAAAGTTTAAATATACCGAAATTTATATCTGTTGCAGTTATAAAACTGTAAACCTAACTAAAATATTTTAATAAATTGCTCATTTTCATAAAAAAAAAAATGTAAAGTAGTGCTCATCTACTTTAATTAACTTTAAACTTAATACTTTTCATTTACTACGAAAACCTCATCTAAATAACTTAATATATATTTTTTTTATATATTTAACTTTCAGTGACATCAGAATTTCATTTGATGCGTTGACCATAACATCAATAACTCCTTAATTTTAATTTTCAAATTCCGTAAATACTAAGCTTTAGTGACTTTGGAATCATTTTCCATCTGGAGAGCGTTCTTTTTTACTATGTTAGTAATTTTCGTTTATACTCAATGTAATTCTGCTTTGAAAGAACTCATGTTTTAGATATAAATGAAAAAACTAAAAATAAATAAAAAAAAAAACTAAGTTTTTAAAATGATAAACAGTAGGTCCTGTGCTCCATAATGGTACTTTCTGTTTCTAACATTTATATAACATATATTAATTTAATTTATTGATATTCTATTGAAAATGTATTTTTATTTAGTGGTATGATTTAGCAGGGTCGGTATTGTCTCTCAGAATTTTGTAAATTGGCTAGACATAGTGCAAGATTAATTAAATTCGTCGAATTGAATAATTGATAAAAGAATTGAAATTATAAAAACTTAATTATGTTCCTCAAATAGTTTTGGAGATTTTTATATTAGTCATAATTAGAGATAGGTTGTACTGGCGTCGAGCAGTTTATATTTATTTATTCCAAAAGAACGGTTTCTTTTAGCTGTTACTGGTATAGATAGCATATATAAATGTTATTATGTTTTTTAAAGCACATTACTTGTCTCTGATATTTAATATCGATTTTTCAGTAAATGTCTTATTTCTCTGTGTGAAAATAATGTAGGCATATCATCTTTTTAGGCAGAAAAACAATTTAAAAATTAATAATGATTTTTGATTTTTTTTTTTTAACTTTACACAATTTTTTTTCTTTTCGGTAATTTTAGAAAAGTCCCAGTTTCGTAAATGATAATGTATCAACTTTGAAAATTGGAATGACTTGTTTCAAAGACTTGAAAACAGAAATTTAGATTTAAATTGTGCTTTGAATAAAAAGTTAGTAAAATCGAAAGTGTTGTCTTCTATAATTATTATGAAAGTCACCACCGAATCAACCACATATTTTAATTGAATGAGTGTGGGGACTCATACAAAACAATTTTGTAGTTTCTTGTTTTATCATTCCCCAAGACATCGGCGTGGGAAATAACTGAGCCATTAGAGAATCTTAAAAGTGTACAGTTTGTGAAAAAAAAATATTAGCATGTATTATTTTAAGTGAGAGCTTACTCAAATTACTACTGCTGATGAAACTTATAAGCACTTACTCCAAGGACCCAGGTTCAAACTCGGCTGGGGCGAAAATTGTTTTCTGTTTCTCTGTAGCCGTGAGTCAACCCTTTCGGTTCTGGGTTCACCCAGCCTCATAAATTGGGTACCCTTAATTGGGTAAAAGTTAGGCGGTCGAGAGTAATTCTGACCAAATCGCCCCCTTGTACTACCGTTGGTCTAGTAACAGTTCTCCTAACAAAGTACTAAACCCCTGACCCTACATGGTTTATAGCGGCACAGATTTTAATTTTAATTTTTTTTAATGAAACTTATAATTTTAGTACTCGTTACTTTTGTTAGTAACAGTTTTAAACGACCGTTACGCCTCTCTGCCAAGAGTTTTATAACAACAACAGTTCCTAAGTTATATTTTCAATTCTCTAATGAGTAATATTTAACTGAAGTTAAATTGGGGCTATCAGATATGCGATAGGGAGGGATGAGAGGTTTCCTCCGAGAGCTGAGAATATATTTGGCAAGGTGAAACAATCAGGGCTCATTTCCCATGCATAGAATAATATAATATTTAATTAAACAATTCATTTTCCTTCATCAATTGTTTAGGCCGGCTCCTTGGCAAGAGTTTAATTAAAATATAACTCACCCGGCGCCCCCCACCACCACCGAAGTCTATTTTGTTTGAATATTCGGGAGGAGGGGGGGAATATTTCCTGACAAGTTGGGAGCCCGGAGATGGCCAATTAAAAAACTTATTCTTCCCTCTTCACGCTTTCCGGCTATCGATGTTAGGAGTCGGCTGTCAGTGGGCTTACGAAAAATGGACTCTCTCCTGAAGTGTAATTGAATTTTACAAAAAAAAAAAAAAAGCTTAATAAAATAAAAAAAAAATCATAAAACATAATAATATTTCTCAACTTACTACAGCCGTCTTCGAGAAGAACTTTACACAATTTTACATTTACAGAACAGAAATACAATCTTGTCCCCTCTTTAGCTTCTATATTTATTTTTAAATAAGCTTATTATGTTCTAATCACTGACCATACTACAGTGCTATTGTTATAAATTGAAATTTTATAATATAACTCGACGTAGGCTGAAGAGGAGTTAGATGAGAGACCTCCAAGTCTGATTAAATAGTTTACATTAAGTTAGGATGATGCACCACTAGGTGCTGTCCCTATAGGTGCTGCCTGAATATTATATCTCATTTGCTGATCGTAATTAATTTACAGGTATAAATAAAAAAATGTAAAGAAAAGAAAAATAATTAAATTTTTTATAATTAGATAATTTTGACTCACCAAATAATAACAGAGCATATTAAATATGTGTATTAAATATATATAACCTTTGTGTTCTTAATTTTTGACTTTAAAACAACATATGATACTTTTAAAAAATCGATATAATTCACAACGGAAAGCTTTCTCTTAATTATATTTCCATATACATATTAATTGAAAGTAAAAAATTAACAATTGACATGCCAGTTTGATAATAGTTTTATTTATTTTAAAGTAAACCTTTAACTATCACGGTTTTGTCACTGTCCATTACTCTCCACAACTCAATATATTAGATATAAATATGTCTATAATCTTTAGCTGTACAAGGGTATATTATATATGTAATGGGTATATTATATATTACTTACATTTATTTCTAGATATTGGATTCCAACCTGGAAAATAGTTTTCCTTTCTTTTTTCATCAAATATTTCTTGAGGATATCAACCTTATCTTGAGACTTAAGTATGAGCTGATTTAAATGCTTTTAGGAAGGTTTCAAAATATTCATGGTAATGTTAGTCACTAAAAAAAAATCTGTAAAATAAATATTTATTTTTAAAACACATTTTATTTATAAATTCAGTAACATGTAAATAAATGGTCATCCGAGATGGATTTGTTATATTCATCAATAACTCACTAAATGATATTAATGATTATTGTTTTTGTACACATTTTGCTAATTATTTGTTAATTCTGATTAAAACAAAGGTTCAGTGTTTTTAATAGACCTTTCAGAATGAATTGATTGTAAATTAACAGAAATAATTAGGTTTTCATTGTTTTAGTAATGGTAAAATACAAACAAACTGAAAAGAATCACATTTTCTATTTAGCTAATTAAAAAAAAAGACTAATTAATTTGGGTTCTCACACACCATACAATAAAATATGTTAAAACAGTTATTATGGCCACTAGTACCGTAACTTTATCGATATTTTGTCCTATCTTGAATATAATTTGTAGGTTTTTTTTTTTTTTTTTTTTTTTTTTTTAAGTTTCCAAAAACATAGGTTTCCTCGTTTATTAATATACAATTTTCTGAGAATATTGAATTTAAAAAACTTTCCCATAGATTTGATGAAGAAATATCCTAAAGATTTTCATTTATCGGACTGTTTTTATTCCATATATACTTTATTAATATTTGATTTTGCTGCAAAAAGTTTATACATCTATCATTTCTTTGTTGATAATTTTTTTAATTTAAATTACACAGTTGTAAATTTTAAAGTATTTATAAAAAATAAAACTAGACCTTTCCTTGCTATAATAAAAATGTTATTATAATTTTCGCCAGTTAAAATATTATAGTGTAAATGTCACTTCTAATGTATTTTTTTTTAATTTATTTAAAAAAATAACTTATCCTTCTTTATAAAGACCGAAAAACACTCCTACATATAAATTATTCTTAAATATAATTACATTGCTATTGATTATTGATTGTTATGTTCTGAATAATGTACAGCGGTGTGCTAAAGATAGAAACTATAGCTTGGTAATATGCTAGGTAGCGTGTGTCATTGACAAAAAACATAGTCTAATCAAATTATTTAAAAGTATTGAAAACAACTTCAATTACTTAAGACAAATTAAAATTAAAAAACAATTCTTTTAAATTTTTATGAGCCTGGGTCCCATGAGGTACAAATTATTATTTCAAACTAGCTTCTTAATTATTTTATATACCTTTTAAATATATCGAATTATCTTTCTTGACAATTATTCTTATCAGGTTGTAGTAAATTATTGAAATTTTTTTTTTTAATGTTTATGGATATACAGCCGGGTTGAGTTAAAAAAGTTAA
>NW_027105025.1:273884-277185 GCF_000696795.3 Halyomorpha halys
ATTGTGCAATGAAATAAATGTCGTTCGTTATATATACATAGGAGTATATTTCCTAAAAGGTATAGGAATTTTTGTGAATTAAAATTCTAAACCAAAAACGTATTAAGTTTATTCCAAAATCTAAATTTCTCCAAATCAACATTTTCAATAAAAATTTACTTATCATCAAAAGATACTTCTATAATATTTTTTAAATAATTACTTTGCAAAAGTGGACATATTGACTTTTGATAGATAAACTTCTCAAGTATTGTTATTACTATAACTTTTTAATTAGTTCTTTAATTTCGTTGTTAGGACATTGATTTAGTTATAGCTGAGAATTGATCCTCCTTTCTCTAATTATAGTTCATGTCGATCAATATTCCCATTCTATTCTTGTTCTAGTGTTTCTTTTATTCTACGTCACAACAAGTTTCTTAATTATTTAATTAATCGATTTCTTTAAGATTCATTTCTTTTTATAAGAAGATAATTTTAAAGAGTAGAAAAGGCCACTTCAGAATGACCAACGTTTGACATAGGCGGATTCAATTCTAAACAATTAAAATTCCATTAAGTATTACTCGGAGGAAATTAGAAACAACTTATCAAGAAGTCCATGAAATTATATTTATACTTTGCAACTTACTTCCAAAGGGATCGGAGGCGGCCTCTTTTCTCAAAAAAAAAAAAAAAGAAAAGAAAAAAAGGAAAAATGAAAAAAAAAAAGAAGAAAATTATTCCCCTCCGTAGGAATATTAGGTTTCCTTCCAAGGTTTTTTATTAATTACATCCTTGTGGCACTCGTGAAGGTTATAAATTGTCTAAAACATTTCTTATAAAGTTAAGAGTTAGGTTCCCCCACCACTGAACCGTCGGCCAATCGCATTACCGCCTTGAAATGTTCTCCCACTCCTTTATGGGCTAATAAACCGGGTTTCCGCTTATCTCGCCGTTTTCTAATTGAATTGTTTCCCTTCATCTGCCCACCTTTAGCTTAGCCTCTATCGATCCAGTCTTCGGTCAGCCCTCCTCTTAGGGTACATCCGCAAAAATCTTGAAGAAGTACGTGATTGAAAAGAGACGTGTCCTTGAAATGTCCTTATCACTTCAATACACCCCTCCCTCCCGTCCCAACCCCTACACAAGAGTAATAATAATTTTTTATATTTAATTATATCAAACATAAATGTTTAACAAAGATTTAATCATTACCCACTCGCAACTATATTTTTTGAAATGATTTTTGGATCTGGACCTTTAGGTACATAAGGATTCAAATATAAAGACATCCTGGAGGAAAATAATTCCTTTTTTTCCCCTTAATATTTCAATAACTAAAAATAAAGTACCAGCTTATTTCCCATGATATCATCTATGATCAGAATCATATTTAAGCAGTCCGGGTGCAGGGACATTTTAGGTATGAGTCTATTTCTCAACAATCATTGAACCATATTTGATATTTTTTAGGTGTGAGGTATACTCATGTAAAACTATAGACATTAATTTAAATATGAAATAAAAAAAAAATCTCAAAATAATATACCAAGAAATAGATAAACATTATTGATGTGCAATTACATCTCTCAGAATAGCTCCCGAATGCATATTTTTATCAGTATCAAGTTAACATTTCGATATTTTATTGGTATATTTTTTTATTGCAGTACGATAATCACGGTGGCAGTGAATAACGGTACCAAAATAGTAGAAAAAACTATTCATTGTTAACCAACGTTTCAGCCCTCTTTGCAGGGCTAAATTAAAACAGATACAAACATTTTAGGAATTGACAGATCATTAAAATAAATATACAGAGAAAATTTGTTAAAAAAATTGATTTGTTTTGTAATTTATTTAAGAAATAATAATAATAATTTAAGAAAGTCACCTATACACATAGATACAGATGGATAGGAACCTAGTTAGGCTTAGTCAATATTATTTCTAACGAATATTTTCTGCAATTTATTACTTTAGCTCTGTATCCCTGATGAAGCCTTGCAAAGTAGGGCGAAACGTTGTTTAGCAATAAATAGTTTTTTCTACCGTTTTGATACCTTTATTGACCGCCACCCAAACTATCTGCAATATGCTTCATAGTGTCAACTAACCCCTTTCTATATTTTATTCATATTAATTTTTTTATTTTATTTTATGCTTTAATGCTATGCATATTATCAATGTATACTTAAAGCCCAATTATTATTTCTTGTGAGTGTGGTAGATTTTTTATTTTAATAAAAATCTTTATCTCGTACCCTCGAAAAAATAAAGAAAATTGCTTACTACCCTTAGGTTTACGATGTATATTTCAGTGTCTTGGCGTTTTTTAAAGCAAATTAACTAAATTTAAACTCAATTTCTCAAAGACCTGTAAGTGGCATAACTAATTGGTGAAATATTTTTGCTTATACTTTAAATGTTTGTTTTAAAATTTTATTATGTTCTTCTAACTAAATATGGTATATATTTATATTGGTAATTATAGAAAAAAATTTAAATATTGCATATATCACCATTTCACATAATTTGAGATTGCCCGGTTATTATCAGTCCAGAGCATGATGAAGTTCAATAATAGAGTACAGTGTTGTTTCATTCTAATTATGTAACAAAAGAAGGATTCATAAAAGATTCTTGTCTAATTAAAAAAATTAAATATGGCAAAAGTTTACAAGGGTACTAGGGGTCCACTTTTAACTTTTTGGGTGCCTTGAACAGATACCATTGGATATTCCCTGATGATTAATCCTATTCTAGTAATAATTAAAAAAATATTATAACAAGTTATATTTATGATATGAGGTGTGGAATCAAAGCTTCAGGCTCTTCTCTCTTATAGTTTAAGGCAGAAAATATTATTTCCATAATAATACAGGCATTTCCTAAGTCAATTTATCATTTCTAATAGGAAATGTTTTTTATATTATTACAGAAGTTTATGATATAAGCAGGAGCTCACTAAATTGGACTATACTGTCGGGATTGTAAATACTCTCTAAGCTCCCACTCTCCTATTACAAAATTATATAAACATTTTATGCTAGAAAAGACTAGCATCCTTCCCACTACTTCCGTTTCATCTTAAATTAATAAAATTAATTTACTCCCCATATTCTGTTGTATTCTTGAGTTGTAGAACTCCAGTAGAGAAATTGAAGTAATTATTTTTAAAATAAAATAAAATTAACTTGGCTGATGTAGAAATCCCGTACCTAGTTTATTGCTAATTTTATTTCATACCTAAAATAAATTGACTATGGAAGATTATTGATTGACCGTGTGTATAGATGAATGGAATATGGTCCGGGTG
>NW_027105025.1:278510-294262 GCF_000696795.3 Halyomorpha halys
TTTATTTTAAATTGGTTCTAGGTCCTGGCCTCTTTCACCTTATTCACACCCCGCTCCGATACCGAATTAAATAAATGTTATTTGATTTTAGCTTGTAATTGGCCCGGGTTAGCTACCCTTTCGACCAATTAGAGTTCTTTCTCTCCCTTCTCCCTCTTCTTCCTCAATGAGTGTGTCTTTTTGAGGTGTCCGCATCGAATTAAATTTATCAATGAATCAAAGATGAATATGCAATTTATAAGATGAAAAGTTATAAGTTACGTAAACTGTTCACTTATTTTATTAAAATATAATAAACATTAAATTTATGGTACATTTTTTTGAAGGTGCATGCTGCTAATCGACAAACCAAAAATGTTATATACAACTAGCCTTTAAAACTATTAAATCATGGTTAACATTTACACTTATTTAAATCCGATCAGAAGGTATAAATTTTAATAAAAAGATAATTTTTTATCATAGTGAACTAAATTAATCATCCGGAGATAAACTAAGTTATGCAGAGATGGCTTACAATAAGGAATTGTCGTAGACACTACCACGATATGGGCAATATGACAGTTGACAACATTTACTGTAGTGACAATTTTTCCTGGAAATTCTGGATAATTTGCAGTACATAAAGAGGCAATGAATCTACTTTCACGGTCACACAATGACACTTTACAATATCACGAGAGGTTATAGTGGTCCAAAATTTTGTAAAGATTTATAGTTTGAATTATTTTTTAAATTATCATTCATGAGTAGGGTTGGGACACATGGACCACATAATACTGACTAAAGTGAAATAGCTATTATCAGATGATTATTTGAGAAATATATTGCTTTATTTCTATCAATGAATCATAACTGAATGATGATTTCATGAAATGAATAGTAGTTGTTATTTTATTGATAATATTTAACGAATAATTATTAGTTAGGAAATGATTATATCGTGAAATAGCCCTTTAATTTATCTAATAAATACAGTTTTTAAAAATTACCCAAAATATACAAGACTGCTAGGTTAATGGATGATGAAAAATAAAATACTGTTAAATATTATGAAGAATACACGTTTAGGGCTAGATTCAAATGCCTTGTATCAATTATGTAGTAATATAAGAAAATTGTAGCATTTCAGTCTATTTCGTTCTCCTGAGCTGAATTTATATGTTTTATGTTATCATTTCTAATTTTATGTTGCCATTATAAAATGATTTTAAGGCGTGTGTTGGATGCCTCCGATACGGCGGGCGAAGTTTTCCGCGAAATAATTAAAGTTACACGACGCGGCGATAAGTTTTGACGCTCCGTAGCAAAATAAGAGAGGAAGTCCGGGTTGGGTCGATAGTTTTCCCTGTCTACAAAACAATCTAATCTCAACGTTCCGATAATGTTGCCCGTCAAATTTTTGTTGTGCGGGAGCGAGTAGTATTGAAACACTTGACACCGGCATCATTGTTGGCGACTCCTTTATGATGGCCGCGTAGATATTGGACATTTAGCGCTGTTGGGTGTTATCTCCTCCGGGCCAGGGGATAGTTGTCAATAGGTCCGCTAGTCATTGTGCCATAATGCCCCCCTCATTGTGCCATAGGCCAACGATACGCAGGATATTGTTCCAGGGGGTTGGTCGCTCTCTGCTCTTCTAGTAGAGTCCTTTTGAGGGGATATTTTACAGGCAGTGGTCAGCCCATTAATCCGACCAGCGCACTCTATGGGACAGCAATAATAAAAGCTGTTGGTAGTTGGGTTTCCCGGGAGCCATGCATGGGTTAAACATATCGTATATCACATATATGCTAGTGCTAGTCCCTGCCAATGACTTCTGTAAATGCTGACCCAAATGCAGTTTCAATGGACTATCGAGCGTGATTTTATTTTTTTCTTACATAGATAAAAAAAAACTAAAATCTGTACCTCTACAACTTATGAAGGGTCAGGGGTTCAGTACTGTTACTAGATTAACGGTTGTACAAGGAGGTGATTTGGTCAGAATCATGCTCGACCACCAGATTCTTACCCAATTTATGAGGCTGGACGGACCTCAGGAGGGCTGACTTACGGCTACAGTGTAACATAAAATATTTTCTGCCCAATCCGATTCGAATCCGGGTCCTTAGAGTTTGTATTATCGTGCCTTACCACGGTTATATTTTTTAGAAGTGCAAAAATAGATGTAAATTAGTGGCTCCTCAAAGAAAAAAAATCATCTCATCTCGCAGTTCATCGGCACCAGCGGAAAGAATTATTGGTGGTAGCAAAATGGATTGTTCGAGAAAGGCTGTCCACGCAATTTCAACTCTTTATGGTGTGAAATTTTAAGAAAAAATAATATTAGCTGTTCCTTAAAAAAAAAAAAAAAGAAAAAAAAAAGTATTTTACTTGAAAATAATCAGAGGAATAATTTTATGACAAACATTTTTATCTTTAAGACTTATTCTATCATATGTAAATTAAAAGGGTTGAATATACGTAAATATTTTATTACAATTTATTTATTATGTATATTATTAACTGTTTTAAACGTTAAACATTTGTCGTAAAAATTCGTTTATTGTATTGGCTCCTAAAAATATTTTTGGTGGTGAAAAAAGGAATTCCAATTGATCCCTTCTTTCACACCCTCTCCACAGATGTTCAAAGTTTTCCGGTATTGGTTTTTAAATTTATGGTAGTCCTATTTTTACCATTAATGTCACTTGATTTTACAAGTCTGAAAGAGTACCCCTCCTCTTTCGGTGAGAACTCTCAGAGTGAAAAATTCCTTCGTGTAATCGCATATTGTCAATCAAAATTAATAATTTCTCAATTATAAGTGATGTTATTCAAAAGTGATACTATGGGTCAGATAACACTCTCTACATCTGCTGGAGCCGAATGTTGTTCCAGGCGTTAACATCAACAAACTTTTTCCACGGCTGGAGTACAGTATATGATAGAAGTTAAATATAGTTTCTTTATATAAAATCAATATTATGATGGACGACGGAGGGGCGAGTTTGATTAAATTAATCCAGGTCTCCCATTTACACAAGCCGACTAAAATATTTAGCCTGGATTCGAGTTAACACTTGAAGCGTGCCGGCATCTGTTTCTTCTTACGCCTTAGGTCTTGGCTTACATTCCTTCAAAATAATACACATTAGATACTGGGTGGGGCTATTTTTGTGTTGGGGGCCTGTAATATTTTTCCAAATTGTGACGCATGTTTGTTCTCCTAGCTCATTAATCTTCCTGAGATATTTGTAAGGGTTTCAACAAATGTTAGAAGTTCCTCGGGCTCTGAGCATTCCCAACTATATAAATAAATATATCAATATATATAATTGAGAAACACATCTTCGGCGCTAGTTACCATTTAATATAATTCGTAGCTAATGATTATTCTGATACAGGTCACATGTCCTATTCATTTTATGGGACCTCGAAGAGTTTTGGAAAATAACCTGTAGGGTTCGTATCGGAATTGAGTTGGAATAGAAAAATATATAGTTGTTGTCATTCTCGGAATATGTATGTATAACAAATCATCTTTTACGCATCTAAAGAAGCGTATTCTTTCATCCTGTCTTTAAAAATTTTATTCTATATTTATTATCTTATGTACAACTTTTTAATTTCCAATATCCAGTACTAATACAACATAAAATGCATATAATATGCTTTTTGCTTGGTATATACACAAATTATCTAAAATATACGTAACTTCTGTATGGCTTTTTTATGTCTGAGAATAATAGATTAGAAGATGATAATTCATCGCAATCATAATGTGAGTATGTATTTAAAAAAAATAAAATAAATAAATAAACAAATTTGTACCACTACAAACCATGAAGGGTCAGTAGTGTAGTACTTAGTAAGGAAGTACTGTTACTGGACAAACGGTTGTGCGAAGAGGTGATTTAGTGAGTATCCTACTCACTACTACGACCACCAAATTTTTATAAAATTAAGGGTACCCACTTTATGAGGCTGGGTGAGCCACGGAGGGCTCCAGAACCCACAGCTCTAACTGATTCACGGCTACAGTGAAGCAGAAAATAATAATCTGCCACATATATAATTATAATTATATCATAAATTATATTACATAATTAATTATTAATTATCTAATATATATAGTAAATTATAGGATTTAATATAAATATAATAAATAATAAAAATCAAGAATATTAAACAAATTAAAAAAACAAAACAATATAAAGAATAGCAAACTTTCAATAGGAGCCAATTTAGTATGATTCTTGCTAGATAATTTTTAGCTTGATCGCTGAGGAGAAAAGAAATAAACTGAAAGACCCTCGCAAAGGAATAAAAATGGAATCATTAATCGTATTATTTCTTGATTTATGAAGGTGCCATCCGGCAGCTGGCAATCACCAATAAAAAAAAAATCGAGGAAAGGTAAAAAAAAAATAATAATAATTTTAACATTGCCAATCAATTTGAGTCACTTATTTCTACAAATCCGAGCAACATGGAAGATACTTATTTCCGCTGTAATTTCCTCTATCCCCCTTTCCGCTAAACGAAATGCCGAGTATTTATAAATCCAATTTTACTGCAGAACGTTCACACTTCTATAAACCTTTATATTATTCGATAGTATAAAGATTCTAATCGATATCGCTAGTATAAATTTCTCACGCATCCTACTTATAATAAGAAAATTTCTTATGTATCTTACCAAAGTTTAAAGTTAATGTTTTAATTTATGAATATAAATGAATTACTCAGAAATATATTTTTTAAAATGTTCAGAAATTAAATATAAATTTGAAGTGGTCAAAATTTTAGTTCAAGGTTGATCTCAACTTAAATATTTATCCAAGGAGAAGGTGGTTGGGGAGTGCGGTAAAAAAAAAAACACAAATAAGTTGAAGTAACTTATTTAATCGTGCCAACGTTTCGGCCAGCATTTCTAGCTTTCGTCAGGGCTAAGAACAGAACAAGATAACAACCAATGAATACAGAAAATAAAAAAATAAAATATAAACACAATGACATAAAGAGAATAATTGTACATAATAGAATTAATAAAAAATAGAGATGAAAGAAGTGGAAAATAAAATGTATACATAAGTAATTGAATAAGTAGATAAAATAACCTGATTCAGGAAATAAACTAAAAATGAAGTTATACAATGCAAAGAAATATGAGTATATTAGTTTATTAATAATTCAAAAATTATAATTATGGAAAGAAAAAGAAAATTAAGAGAAAGAAAATATATGTAACAAATGAAATATGTAACCATAATATAATATATAAATTTATAACATAATGTAATAAAAAAACCTATTGAAAACTTCCATACAAATATTTAAAAAAAGAAGATGTAACAATATATATTTATGTATAATGTGAAGATGTGTAAAAAAAAATAAATGAAATAAAAGTAGAAATCATTATCTTATGAAGAGAATAATAATGATAAAAATTTACAATTAGTAAACTAATGAATTCGAACTAAGTAAGGAGTGAACTTGTTTAAAAACAAGAAATCATTATAAAATATTTAATAAGTATAATATTATACTACATACAATATGTAACATAATAAATAACATAAAAAAGAAAGAACAGCTAAAGGATATAATAAAATAAAATGACAAAAAATAAATAAATAAATGAAAGAAATTTTAAAAAATACATAAAAATAAATAAAATCTCTTTTAAAATATATACAAATAGAAGAATAAAGAAAAACACAATCAAACTATGTGCATGAAAAAAAAAATAATAATAATAAAAATAATATAATCTCTAGCCACATTTACTCTTATATTTTTATATACAATATTATATACAAATCAATATTTACACAATCGGCCTGAGGATCCCTGAGCCCACTCTATCCCTCACGTGTAGAACTCAAAAGATCCCTGCACATCCCTCTCGCCGCATTACTAGTAGTGAGCCAGTGGAGGCTGAGCATGTGCGCTAAAGCCGCAAACATTCAACTTGAGTGGAGAATCTGGCCGATGCCAGAACTCCAATTTTCCACTTTTATTTTACAATAAGTCTCTTGGCCACTGCCGTTTCAACCTTCTGGGTGGGCTGTAGGGATGGGTGGAACTAGATAAGCTTTGAACCAAAGGATTAGGATGGTTGGAAAGGTTTATATGGAATTTTGAGTATTTGGTTGGTATGAGGTCAAGGACAAAAGGGATGTGAAGGTCATGGTGTAGTATTCTGTTAGAGATAGAAAATATTAAATTTTAAAAATCAATCTGAATGATAATAGTGCTCTATTAAAATTCAAATTGAGCCCAGATTATATTAAGGACTATAGACAAATGAACAGCAGTATAAAGGTCGCCTAAATGTGCCTTTTAATTATTTACATTTAAAGTTAAGGACAGATAGATTGTGTGTATATAGGGCCTTTTCTGGAGATGTAAATAATATTCCAAAACATTAACTATCTGTTTAGTCGAATAAACCTAGAATATTATGTTTAAATTATTTTTTTATTGTAAATATACACAAATGTATAATAATAGGGAACTGAATCGTTTATGTATATATTATTATAGTTCTATACTATATAAATACATTATTATATAGCCAAATATGATATAAATATGAGATGGTTGTGTGGACATGATTATCATGAACATCAAACACCACAAGAGCGTCCGGGCGTACTAACTGTGAATAATTCTCAATTAATTACTACAGATCCACTAATGACACAACTAATTCTCATCCAAAGCTAATCACTTCCTAAAGCTTGGCAAATGTGGACAAATCATCGCTCATCTTAACGTGTCCATGGCAACTGAATACTATTGACATTTAATTTTTTTTTCTTTTTTGGAAGAAATAATAAATTTATTCGGGCAAAAATGAATTATTTATATATCCACCTTAACAACATTCGAACGCTTCCAATATAATATCACCCTACCGACGGAGATTAATGAATAATACCCTTGCTTCCTCAGGAGTGTTTCTTCAAAACACCATTAAATATTTCAAGCAGTTGTCTTCCATTTCTATAACTCTGTCATTCTAAACCTAATTAAGGTGGAGTCATGAATATTTCCACACTATTTCCTGTAATTTCTTTTAATCATCGTCATATTCGACCCTGTGTAATCCATTTCCTCATCCTTATATTATTGAGAGGGATATTTCTTCTGGGCTAACTGCTCGACAAACAGTGACCAATGTAATAAGATATAAAGAAAGCTTATTCCGGCACTTTATTGCCCCTCAACCCATATCAATATCGAGTCACTGGTTATTAATTTCTGAAGGAACGGTACTAAAAATTAATAATTTTCTATATAGATCAGAATCGAATTCGGTTTTCTTTAATATTTAGGGAAGTCGGTAACGAAGTATGAATCGGAATTTCCAAAACACAATCGGCCATTTTCTTACATACATTTATTTCACCCCCTTCCCTATCATATCGACTTAGGCTATATGTATTATAAATATTATATTTCTTACTTTTTTAGTTGTAAATTATTAGTAAAATAAAAATCTTGCTTTAAAGTATCTATTTATTTTTCATAGTTATAATGCATTACCACAACTTTTTTTATATTAATTTTTGTTCTCTATGTTTCAGGTAAGTGGATCTTTCAATTCATTAACTGAGTTAAATATTATTGTGGTGAGTTTTTATTTTAATCTTATAATTACTGATTAGAATTTTTATAAATAAAACTTTATGTGTCATTAATATGAAAAGTTGTTGTTGTTGTTGTTGATTGTTGCTTAAAGGCGTAAAACCCTCTGGTCATCAACGCCTATGGGATGATAAAAGTAAAAAAAATAAAAATAAATAAATAAAATAAAATAAATAAAAATCGAAGAGGAGTTATAATTTATAAAGAAGGCGATGTGCTTTTAAAAATTCAAATACTCGTGTAATTTTAGCTTCCTCATCTGCGAAAAGTATGTAGTACTGGTAGATTATTTCTTGAAGACTATGACTTTCTATATGAATCAATGTTTCTTGTGACTAGAAAACTGTTATATCCTAAAGTATTTTCATCTGTTTACGATACTTCTACTTTTTTTTAAATATTTTTTTCGAACATTTTATACAGTTCATATAAACTAAATAAGATGGATTTAGTAATCTAGTTACTTCCAACACATTCATTGGTTCCTGTACTTTATTTAGTTCAAATAGACTTTGTGAAGGACGTTATCTGGAAGATTAAAAATGATTAAAATGGAAATTATTAAATGTTAATGGGGAAAAAATCTAATTTTTAATGGTTGCAATATTTCTCATGTTAAACTGATTATGGTGTAACTATATTCAGAGATAATTGTTTTTGATGTTTTTAGTACCAGAAAAAAAATTAATAAATAATTCTAATGATTTAGTTATGTAATCGTTGGAATTATTAGTCTATCTTTTGAGAATAATGTTATTTTTATAATCTTCTCCAGCGCACTTAACTCGGGAATGTTCAATATGATAGGGAACTTCATTTAACAGATTTTGATTTTAAACCAAATTTCGAGACGAATTACTATCTTTTTTCGAATAATCTTGTTGTAAATTGCCAAAACCAAAAACAATTCACGGGAAACTCATCATAATTTACGGTTATTCGACTGGATGGGAGAACTTATAGGGTTGTAATGATAAGGAAGCTTGAACCAAGAAATGCCTCAGTTATGATGTTGGATTCTCAAGGAAAGATGTGTTGGTTATGATTCTCTGGAATGCATTTTATTAATTATGAAATCCTCTCTTGCAGGTGCCAACGTGCATCGTGCATCGATACCAAAAATTGGGCACTGGAAGCCATTAAATCGATTTCCCTTTGTTTTCGTCGAATTTAGGGTATTATTGTCTATTTATAATTTCAGCGGGTAATACTTTGTTTGGATAACATGTTTAGCTTTTCCCCTGACCGCTTCAAACAGTGTAGATTAAATGGAACTGGCCAAATATTAGGAGGGCGCTAGGTAATGTAAAACGAATATACAGTGAACAAAGAG
Organism: Halyomorpha halys; assembly: GCF_000696795.3. Taxonomy (NCBI): domain Eukaryota; kingdom Metazoa; phylum Arthropoda; class Insecta; order Hemiptera; family Pentatomidae; genus Halyomorpha; species Halyomorpha halys. The sequence continues at coordinate 287,488 of NW_027105025.1, forward strand.
AGAGAGAGAGAGTGAGAGAGTGAGAGAAAGATAGAGAAAAGCAAATAGGAATAGTGAGAGCTAGGGTCGGTTTTTAGGCCTCGGGGACATGTTGCTAATTAGGTGAAACGATAAGCGTGCAGATGTGGACACAGTTTACACTCCTGACAACACCTCCCTCCGTCATCAAAATCAGCCATTTAGTTCTCAAACGAAACTATTTATCGAGCAGCCCCGCGCTACGGGGCACATTGTAGCCTGTTTGTCGGCGACATTGTTCAACCCTTATACAAACTGCCAGGGGACAATCCAAACACACATATAGTTTAACGCATTCAGTGTTACAAGTTCAAACTAATACCACAAAGCTTTTGATAGAGTGGAGAACGAAGGAACAATGCATCGACAAAACGGGGCCAGCTGCTGTGTCTAAACAGCGACCCGATCGCCGCAATTCAAAAGACGGCTACCCATTTCCCGGTGTTGCATTTAGTAATGTACTTGTACCGAGCTAGTAGCTATTATAAAGTGTTAGTAAAAGCAGAACAGAAAACCTTATAACGTCAGTGAACCACCAATGGGCCAAACGGACACTTTTTTTTAAGTACATATTTGACGAACAGTAAACAAGAAGATATACAAAATATTGCATATTTTCAGAAATCACATATAATTGCATAAGAACACTTATGACACATAAAAAAAATATATAAAATTTTAGTAATAAAAATCGATTTTTATTCTAAAATTGAAAAATAAATGTGGAAACGATGGACTCCCTTAAATTTGGTTCACTCAAATGCTCACAACTAACCATTTAAGGAGAAAAATAAAAAAGTAATTTTATTTTACCTTAATGAACTTCTTTTGATTATTTTATTAATTTTATTTTTATAAGTATTTCTTATTTAGTATTTTGTTAATCCAAAAACAAAACCTCGGCACGTCATAAACCATAAGTTTTATTTCTTATAAGGAGAAAAAAGTTATTCCAAAGATACACGACCTATTCTAACCAGGATGAGAGAGTTGAATTTTTATTCTGTGGGAACTTCACGAAATAAAATCAACCTTCCCCCATAAAATAGAACCGGCGCCATTGCAGACATGAGGTTTCTGGGCTGACTCCTCAACGCACGCAGCTACCACAGCCTCCTATTCGAAGAGAATTTTACAACCACCTTATTATTTTAAATTATCTATAACTTTTCAAGCCTAAAAGAAAATCACTTAGCTTTTTTTTTCAATTGAGAACCGTACTTCGATAGAAGAGTCAGTCCAATCGGTAACTTCAATCGCGTTTGGAGCGCGATGTTGACCACATTATCTTCGTAGTATAAGATTATCATCCGTCTGGGATTAAAACGGACAAGAATTTCCCATTGATCAAAAGTGATAGAGCATCGTGCTTTTATTTTCATTCAACATGAAATATTTAGTTTCTATAGAGTGTTAAAGGTCAAAAGAAGAAATTCGAAGTTCGCGTAGAGTATCTTGTAAAACTTCTTTTCATTTGAAATCTTTAAATATCATTTGTCTAGAAAAAAAAATCCAAATCTTTATTATCACTATTTCTCTCTCTGCTTTCTCAATAGGATCTTTCCGATTGTCCTGGATTGTCTTTTTCGTTTTATGGTAACCCTACATTACTGGGTTTCTGCCAGAGCTTGTATTTAGTTAACTGATTGCTTTGATAAAATGGTCTCACTAGACGTTCAAAAATGTTTTCTTATGCTACTATTTTTTTTCTATAACTAAAAAAATATACTAATATGTTTTTTTTTCATGCACGATCTTGTTCTTAAAAATCCACGACACACTATTTCTATAGTTCTATTTAACAAGGTTTCGGGGCTCAAGAAGCCCCATCTTCAGCAGCCATATTAAATATTTCGTACATCACTTATATACTTAAACTTTTTTACTATAACTCTCAGTGATGATTAATGTCGAATCAGTAAAGATACACACTCATTGAGAACATTATGAGTGTAGTGGGAAAGTAGGAAGAATTTTTCAGAATAAGGACTTTATGAAAAAAAAAATATTAACCTACTATAGTATCTCAATAACCTGCTATTTTCCGACTTGATATTAACAATATCAATTATCATTATATTCTGTTTTCACTATCATTTGTCGATTTTTTAAATCATTTATAAATATATTTTCCGTTGTCTTGCTCTAGGCCTGATCTTTATTCCTATAAGATATTATCTATCATTAAAAAATCTGTTCGGGTTATTTGCTATATTATTTCTGATCCAAATTACTCCATTGGACGGTAGAGTTTGTAATGAGAGATAGCCTTATAAAAGGAATATTATGCGAGACTGAAGACTATATATCAAGCAAGCAACGCGATGCGGGTGGTATTTTTATATTTAATTTATTGTGTATTCCTGATTGTATTTTAGTGATAAGATCTAAATTATATGCCTATAATTGATAGTTCCTTTTCCATCGGTTGCAATCAATATTAATTACTCCATGATTTATTCCGTCCTGAAATAAATTTTAATTATTATTTTCTGTTTGTTTTAATACAAAATTAATTATAAAGAACTCCATTTGGATATAGCGGACGTCAGCTGTCTTCGCCCTGAAACAACAATAGGAGCTGGCATTCCTTTGTGATATTCTTTCCAAATCTCAGAGGTGAGTCATCTTGGCAATGGACAGTTTGGCAATTTAGTAGATGCTCTATAATCGGATTCTCTTTTGTATACTTCTTCCCTTTGATATTAAAACTACCATATTGATATGAATAATTAAATAATTAATTTAAAACTATTTATTATTTATTATATCCTGCCTCAAGGTCTGAATCCGTTATTATAATTTTTGAAATAAGCTTTACAACAACAGTTACTATGGGCCGCTGAGTGGTTAAGACACAGTCTTACCAATTTGAAGACTATTGATGGTGCCGGTTCAAATCTGGCTTGGGGCGTTGACTTTTTTAATTGAGTGGCGGTCCCACAAAATGAAAAACTTTGACCCCTAACCATGGTTAGGCAGTTTTTTTTTTGTAAATCAAAGAATCACTGTTACGAAATAATTTTAAATTAAAATATTACTGAATAAAAGTTAATATATTTATTGAGTAACTAAAATTTAGTTTAATGTATATATTTTTTTTGTTTAACAAAAACAAATTTTGATGTTCATTGTTTTATTGGTGGCAAATGTCTGATAGTTGCCACCATAACGACATTCATTATTATAATACCATTATGGCTTTTAGCAGTAGGTGCTGCAAGATAGTTAATTACAGCTACTAGTTTACACGATGATACTTTACAAATGTCGCAGCCACTGCAGCAGTGGAAACTTTGTATGTAGTTGCCATCGTGAGTGAACTGTCTCACTATATATAACATGATAGCTGACAGTACATGTTACTAGAATGAAACTACTGTCACGCTGATGTTCCTATGATTTTGTAATAAATCTTCAAAGCTTTTAAAACTTCTAATGTATTGAAGAATTTTCTTTAAAAAACTGCTTTATTTGAACTGAAACAAACAATTTTATAATAAAATCAATTGTTTTTTTTCTATGTTTCGTTAAAGTACTTGTATATCACCAGCATTATTTTGCATTTTAAAATAATGTTAATAAATCAATTCGGTTTAAAAAAATTTTTTTTTTAGTTATTTCAATTAATTCAAAATTAAAACCTAATAAGACCATCACAGAATGTCAGATTGCAGAGCCCTAAAATTACTATTGCTATAGTTGCTCAGAAAACATTTCATTTTGTTTAAAATTTTTATTTAATGTTTTCGTCTCCTACAGAATTTCAAATTTGGACTCGGGATATGACATACCAGACCTCAATTTATTATATTATTAATAAATTAAATCAATTTTTTATAAATTATATGTATCATATATAACTTGAAACTAATATATTAATCTATAAAATATAATTGTTATATTAAATGAAGATGGTCCGGGAGCGGTCAGAATCACTCAAATAGTAAAAAAAAACTATTTCATGCCAGCCGACGTTTCTCTCCACTTTGCACGGCTTCATCAGGGCTAAAACAGATACAAACAACAATTAAAATAATATAACAAAAGAAAATAATAGATAACATGAAATAATAGTAGACTTTTAAATCTAATCAGTTTAAAATAAGTGAACGTTTATATAAAATTTAACAAAGTAAACTAAAGATTAATCTTTTATTTTCTTTAATTTTCTTGCTTGATTGGCCAATGATTTCCCACTATAATAGCTATAAAAACATATTTTATACCAGTTTAATTAAAATTTACTGCAAGAAAAATAGTTTTGAATTTATAATATATTTTTTAATCCGAAAAATTTTACAAATTTTTTTTAATGTTTTTCAATTTTAAATTTTTATCTAATATCTGCTTAATATAACTGGATTGAGGAGCGCTATTAATTATATAAATAATTGCTCCGTAGTTGGCTGTAGTCCTACTTATTAAATTATCAAATTTATTTCTTATTCCCTACAACTAGATAGGAATTTATAGGCATGAGACTGCTCGGACAGGACTTGCTAACTAGCGGTGTTGTTATGATCTTGTTTCTAATTACCAATTATTATTATATAGTTTTTATGTAAACCGAAAATATTTAGTAATAATTAAAAAATTCAGTCAATGGCAATGAAAAATATTTATAAATAATGCTACAATGTTGAGCTACATATTTTCGGAATAATATTGGATTTGATTCCTGCCCCACAGTTTTGACTTTTGATTTACAGTCATATTAAATAATATTATTTTGAGGTTTATATTCTACAGAGTCTAGGATGTCACATTAAAATTTTTAAAAAGAGGATAACCAACTCTTCAGTGTGTTCAAGAAGTTTTTTTTGTAAGAACGTTTATCTAGAAAAAATACATGATTATAAGGTATCAAACAAAAGTTTTTCGATTGTAGGAAGATAATAAAATATTACAAAAAACAATTTAATTTTGTTCTACTATTTTGTACCTTTATTGACCGCCATCCAGACAATCTTCCAATAATTTACTTCTCACGGTCAACTATCTTCTTCCAATACAAGGGTTTTTCGTGTTTTGTGGGTTTATTTATCGTACTAATTTACGTTTTCGCTTCAGTAAAATCTGATGAAAACACTCCCTTTTATGCGGTATCGAATATCGTGGGGAAATAGGAACATATCGACAAGATCTCAACACCCCTCCCAACCATAGTGAAATTTTATCAAATTTCTGCGAGTTGGGACAGTCACTGTAACCGGTTTTTCCTTTACCAAATAAGCCATTTGTGTGAAGAGGAAACAGTAGGGAAGATAGAGGCACATCCGACACAGCGTCACAATGTCACAATAGAGGGGTCACAAAAACCTCTCTTTGACAAGTAGTGTATCAATCGCATAGCCGCTGTATCATCTCTTCTGTTTATCTCCTCCTGTCAGTTCTATGCCAAGCCTTGCGCTACACAACACCTATTTGTGCATTAGAATATTATATGTGTCACTCCTAGAGGCAGGTCTTTCGGCTAACAGTGTCACCTGTTCAGTCGGTGCTTATTACAAGTAACAAATAGGTATATATATATACATCTGTAAAATCACAGTTATACAGTTAGATTAACACTTCTGTATAGCACACCCTTGGGGTATAACAAGTCTCGTGTCATCTCTGAGATGTTTCGTGTATTTGGTTTAATTAAACTTAAATGATTACTTTGAAAATTATATAATACATGAAAAATACATAGAATTATTAAAATATCAAAATAAATAATATATATTATCAATTATTGCAAGAATAAATAAAACAATATATAAAAAAATTGAACGTAGTACATATAATATATATTAGTTTTCTAATTTAATATATTTTCATTATTTATAGAAATAATTGGTAGTTAATTTTAAAAACACTGCAACTTCAAATGATCCCTTTACCCTCAGTTTAATAATAAGTTTATTTTTTATCCAACATATCATTATAAATACAATAAGTGTGTTTCCAAATATTATTAATTTATAAATAATAAAGGGTATTATTTAAATTGAATGTAAATAGATTAAGCTATGTAATTTAGGTGTTGATGGATTGAAATTAAATATTTTTGTACATACATAATAGCTATTTTGTAAAATTTTAATAGGAAACTGTTATGGTATTATCTTGTTTTGAAGATTGTTTAAGATGGGCAATTTATCTGTAATGAATTTATTTAATGATATGTGACAAATCAAGAATGAGGTGTATTAAGAAATAGTAGTGTTATGTGTGAGGGAATAATATGTAAATTATATTAAAACAGTTTTTAGGTTGTCTTCTTGTTAATGGCCTCAGGGCCGAAACGTTGAAAAATGAAATAAACTTAGTTGAGAGTAAACGGATTATAAAAAGTTGTGTTTTTATTAATACTTATTTATATTAATGATAGGATTAGGATATAAATTGATGTATACAGGCTTCTAGGATTAATCGGCGGTAGATAGAAATTTAAAAAAAATAAAATAAACATCTATAACAAATTTAAAAAAAAAATACTGATTTTTCTTTTTCAAATTATTTTAAATTTTCCTGATAAACTTAATTAACTTTTTATTAATTTTTATATTGTACATCAGTTTATTAAATCCGTTTAACCCTTTCTCCCGCTAAACCGACGATTAAGACGGATAGCCGACGTTTAACTGTATGTAAGTAAGATAGGTAAATTTATCTTTTTTTTTTATTTATTTAATAACAGATCGGCCTTGTGGGTCTTACATAATTACTGTGAGAGGTACATTATTTTTTTAACAACTGATTATGAGGG